>NC_034196.2:40996042-41116042 GCF_002021735.2 Oncorhynchus kisutch | reverse complement strand
TTTCTCTCTCTTTCTCTCTCTCCCTTTCTCTTTCTCTCTCTCCCTTTCTCTTTATTCTTTCTCTTTCTCTCTCTCCCCTTTCTCTTTATTCTCTCTCTCTTTCTCTCTCTTTCTCTCTCTCCCTTTCTCTCCCTTTCTCTCCCTTTCTCTCTCCCTTCCTCTTTATTCTCTCTCTCTCTCTTTCTCTCTCTTTCTCTCTCTCCCTTTCTCTCCCTTTCTCTCTCTTTCTCTCTCCCTTCCTCTTTATTCTCTCTCTCTCCCTTTCTCTCCCTTTCTCTTTCTCTCTCCCTTCCTCTTTATTCTCTCTCTTTATTCTCTCTTGTCTCTCTCATTCTCCCTCTTACTCACTCTTTCTCTCATGCTCACTCTGTCCTTTCCTTCCTCCCAGGCCCTCTATTTCAAGAGAGTTCATTGCCTGCGGTATTCCTCACCTCATCTCCTCTCACCTCGTTGTGAGCAGTAGAGGGGAAAAGAGGTCTCCCTCCTTCCCTCTCCCACCCTACTCCTTCAGTCTCTGTCGCGAGAAAGTGACATGTTTGTTTTGTTGAAGAGTCAGTGTTACGTAAACTAGATGTGGCGACCACCACAAGGTTGCGTGTAGGGATGGGCATAAGTAATGGAGTACTCTAATGGACGACAACTGACTGGCGTAGCGGTCTAAGGCACTGCATCTCAGTGCAAGAGGCGTCACTACCGTCCCTGGTTCGAATCCAGGTTGAATCGCATCCGGCTGTGATTGGGAATCCCGTAGGGTGGTGCACAATTTGCCCAGCGTTGTCTGGGGTAGGTTGTCAATGTAAATAAGAATTTGTTCTCAACTGACTTGCCTATTTAAATAAAATGGCATCTTTAATCAGAGATCCATTTTATACTGTACCACTTTGTGGTAGAATATGCTTTGTGAACTGCCCGAACGGGCAAGTGATATTTTGTCTTGAAGACCACGTTCATTTACTCTCGTGTTCAAGTTGTACATCTGTGTTTGTAGGGTACAACAAAAAGGAAACCAACCCAAGCATCACACTGTTCTTCTCCCTAAATTCCCTTTCTCCTCCATCTCATTCACTGAATTGTGTTCCGGCCACTTCCTGCACACACACACACACACACACACACACACACACACACACATATACACACACACACACACACACACACTTCAGACTGGATGCTCCCGTTAGGCCTACAGAGATAAACAACCATAAAAACATACCTAACTCATGAGATACACAAGCTACATTCCTTGTCAAATGACAACTGTTTTAGCACAAATTCATAATGAGCTGGTTGATTGAAATAGGAAAATATGTTTTCCAACAACGAGCTGCAGTTTTCAAATAATTGCGTCCCGTCTATTTTCCACTTAAACAACTTTGCAAACTCCTAGTGCCATTCAGAATTGGTTAGCCTAGGCTATAACTCCCCTAAACATAGACACGTTCCACACTGAAAATATGAAAAAAACATGCATTTGATAAAGAGAGCGTATTTTCATCAGAATTATGAAGCAAATGCCTACTCACCAAATAGATGTTTTGGCTGTAATTCATCACCATGCAATGCTCCGTGTGGAATTGTTCATCAAATCAAATCAAATCAAATTTATTTATATAGCCCTTCGTACATCAGCTGATATCTCAAAGTGCTGTACAGAAACCCAGCCTAAAACCTCATCCATTTAGAAAATCCCAAAGAACAGGCAGAATGAACTAAATCGAACATCTGTATACTGAAAAGGAGACTGATTTTGGTTTGTAACCCAGATTTGTTTTTCAAATGATCTCTCTTTGAGAATAACTGTTCTTGGCACGAGATGCGCTTCACTTTGCCTCTTTTTTAAAATCATTAGTAAAAAAATAAATATTCTGTTGTATTTTATTCTGTTATATTACCTCATGATTTATTCTTTTTTTTTTTACTATAAAATAGGTGTGTCTTGACTGTGATAAGGGCTTGGAAAATAGAAGCTTCTTGTCTGCTAAATTAACAAAACAAGGCTATGCCTTTGCACAGCCATAGGCTTCTACAAGCCGCCACTGCTGAGGTTACTGTTGAGGTTACTGTTGAGGTTACTGTTGAGGTTACTGTTGAGGTTACTGTTGAGGTTACTGTTGAGGTTACTGTTGAGGTTGCTGTTGAGGTTGCTGTTGAGGTTGCTGTTGAGGTTGCTGTTGAGGTTGCTGTTGAGGTTGCTGCTGAGGTTGCTGTTGAGGTTACTGCTGAGGTTACTGCTGAGGTTACTGCTGAGGTTACTGCTGAGGTTACTGTTGAGGTTACTGTTGAGGTTGCTGTTGAGGTTGCTGTTGAGGTTGCTGTTGAGGTTGCTGTTGAGGTTGCTGCTGAGGTTGCTGCTGAGGTTGCTGCTGAGGTTGCTGCTGAGGTTGCTGCTGAGGTTGCTGCTGAGGTTGCTGCTGAGGTTGCTACCTTTTTGAAAATTGTGTTTTAAGATAGAACACTGCTGAGGTTGCTGCTGAGGTTGCTGCTGAGGTTGCAACCTTTTTGAAAATTGTGTTTTAAGATAGAACCAGTTCATATTACGGTTTCAATAAATCCATCTTAAATGATGCTTGCTGTTTTACTGACTGTAATATATATATATTGCCAATTAGGATTTGTTATCTGTAATGGTTATGATAAATTAGACACGGTTGGCATATAGATATATTTTTCTCAGTGCGGGCCTTGTGTTCTAAAAATAGGCATCTGGGGGAAGGAGGGATGAAGAGAGAATGAGAAAGAAAGGGATGCAGGAAGTACTCAACCTCCATTGCACAGGAAGTGGGAGGAGGTGGGGGAGAACGATTGTTTGGCTCTAACTCTCCTCTCTTCCAGACAGGAAACGGGTGATGTGTCCCAAATGGCACCCTATTCCCTACATAGTGGACTACTTTTGACCCGGGTCCATAGATCTCTGATCAAAAGTAGTGCACTATGTAGGGAAATAGGTTGCCATTTGGGACACACACTTGGATGAAAAGAAAAGAATCAGCCCCTCACTCATTAAGGCTTCCACTAGCGAGTTCCTTATTGTAGCCGTTGAGATCATGTGTCCACCTAATAAGTGATATCAGTAGAAGGGAATGGGTGTTTCTCTCTGCAACACTGCAGTAAATAACAGGACAGGCCTTGGAGCTTCAGAATATGATTTTGGAATTCATTCCCATTGATTCAGCATAGTGCTGTATGTTGCCTCATTTCTATCATAGGCCTCTGTACCTTTTTCACACTAGTGAGCCAAGCCATGCTGAGCTGTACTGTACTGGCCTGGTTAGTTACACATCCACCATAGCTACTGGAACTATATTAGAAACGGCAAAGTGAATACAAGACATCCAAGCCAGCAGAGTGCTGTTCGAGTCGGCAAAACAGTGTGAGAACGTAGAGGTCTTCACCCCAACATTCCATCCTTCATTGATATTTATCCTAGCCCTCTAACCCCTAACCTTCAACCTAACCTGTGACCTCTCTCCTAGGTTACTTCCTGGAGTTCCAGGAGCCGGTGAACAATATCACCATCGTGCAGGGCCAGGCGGCCACGTTGCATTGCAAGGTGACGGGAAATCCACGGCCCACCATCCGCTGGCTGAAGAATGACGCGCCCGTGGTCCAGGAGCAAGGACGCATCTCCATCCGCAAAACCGATGCGGGCTCCAAGCTGCGCATCACGGACCTGGACACCACGGACACAGGCTACTACCAGTGTGTGGCCTCCAACCCGGTCAAGGTGATCTCTGGCACTGGCGTGCTCTACGTGAAGCTGGGTAAGGAGAGGTTGGGCTTGTGGGCTTTGTGTCACCTTCTTTCTCTTTCACTTTTGCCCCGGTATCTGTCTTTCTTTCCCTCTCATACTTTAACAGAAAGAGCGAGAGGGCAGGGTGAAAAAGGAGAGCGATACAGAGATGGTTGTTAAACCTACCGTGGGATACATGGTTTCAGAAACCACTCACTTACTCAATAAATAAACCCAGCATTCATAGCTACTCCTGGACAAGGCAAACTGCACATTCTTGGTAATTGGACTTTCTGTTCACTACTCATAAGTCACAATCGATTAATTCACCCAAGTAGTGATTATAGCCCTATTCCTGTTCTGGCCAGTTATTTTGGAGGGTTATCATGTGGCAACGCCATTGATCTAAATGAACTGGAGCGACACTAGTCAAGGGGCCATATGTACAACCTCATACTCCTGACACTGCTCTAAGATTTATTGAAGAGCACTAGTATAACTCTCCCACCTCCCTAACGTAAAAACGACCATTCCTAAATCTAGCCGAGCACAGAAACAGTTTCCCCAGTGTTTCTGCTCTCCAAATGTTTTCAACTGCTTTTATGTGATTCTAGATAAACTTGTTTTTAAAGACCCACGCCGCTGACAGTTTTAGTGCAATAGCCAGCTAAAATTGTAGCGCTAGCTTCCCCCACGCATAGTCATCTCAGTACAATAATGTTAGTGCTTTTAGTAAGTGAACGTTTTACCAAAGCTGCTATTGAAAACAGAAGTAGGTATTTCCTCAGAGGGAGAAGGTCTGTTATGTCACCAGTGGGATTTTTATTTCTAAACTCATGCCACTAGCAATTTATCATTCACGTTTCTCCCAGGACATGCATGTATAGTGGTGTATTATGCTATATCAGGATGTGTCAGGTCTTCTAGGAGTAGTGGGTTTGGAGTCAGGTGCAGAGAGCAGAGGGTTCGGACAATCGTATTTATTCCGGTACAAAAACGGTTCCTGCCCAAAACACTAGGCTCATAAAACGGACCGGCCCAAAAACAGGACCCCGACAGTCCGGAGAAAATACAATACAAACGCACATCCACAAACTAACGGAGGAACAAGCCCGCACAAAAGCATGTGGGCATAACCGGCTTAAATAGCCCTAACCAAAACCCAAGCAAGAAACCGGTGTAACCAATAAGACAAAACTAACAGAGGAACAAGCCCGCACAAAAGCATGCGGGCATAACCTGCTTAAATAGCCCTAACCAAAACCCAAGCAAGAAACAGGTGTAACCTGAATAGATCAGGATATCATCAATATACACCACCACACCCTGCCCGTGTAGGTCCCTGAGAATATTGTCTACGAAGGATTAAAAGACGACTGGAGCATTCTTTAACCCATACGGCATGACGAGGTACTCATAATGGCCAGATGTGGTACTAAACACAGTTTTCCACTCATCTCCCTCCCGAATACGCACCAGATTCTACGCGCTCCTGTGGTCCAGTGTTGTGAAAGAATTTGCTCCGTGAAATGATTCTATCGCCGTAGCGATGAGAGGTAGCAGGTAACTAAGCCCCACTGTGATGGAATTGAGACCTCGATAATCAATGCACGGACGCAGACCTCCCTCCTTTTTTTTCACAAAAAAGAAACTCGGAGACTGGTGACGTGGAGGGCCGAATGTACCCCTGTCCCAGAGCTTCCGTGACATATGTCTCCATAGCCAACGTCTCCTCCTGTGCCAATGGGTACACATGACTCCTGGGAAGTGCAGCGTTTACCTGGAGGTTTATCGCTTAATCCCCCTGTCGGTGAGGCGGTAATTTGGTCGCCCTCTTCTTACCGAAGGCGATAGCCAAATCGGCATATTCTGAGGGAATGCGCACAGTGGAAACCTGGTCGGAACTCTCCACCGACGTTGCACCGATGGAAACTCCTATACACCTACCTGAACTCTCTGACCACCCCTGGAGAGACCCCTGTTTCCATGAAATCCTGGGATTGTGGCTAGCCAGCCACGACACCCCCAGCACCACTGGAAACGCAGGTGAATCGATAAGGAAGAGACTAATCCGCTCCCTATGATTCCCCTGCGTTACCATGTCCAGTGGAACCGTGGCCTCCCCGACCAGCCCTGACCCTAACGGTCGGCTATCTAAGGAGTGCACGGGGAAGGGTGGATCTATCAGCACCAGGGGAATCCCCAACCTACGGGCGCGTCCGCGATCCATAAAGTTCCCAGCTGCGCCTGAATCGACTAGCGCTTTGTGCTGGAGAGAGGGAGAAAACTCAGAAAACAAAATTAATAAAAACATGTGACCAACAGGGAGCTCTGGGTGAGTTTGGTGCTGACTCACCTGGGGTGACCGAGAAGTGTTCTGCTTGCCCTCTCGACTCCCAGACGAGCTCCTTCAGCACCGATCGGAAGTGTGTCCTCTCCGACCACAGCTGGTGCAGGAGGAGCCTCCTCCGGTCCCCCTCCCTGCGGCCCCCCCTAACTCCATAGGTATGGGAGCGGGAGGGCCAGGAGGTGGACCTGACAGGGCCCTTTCTGAACACCCGCGGGAAGCTAGCAGATTGTCCAGTCGGATCGACATGTCTATGAGCTCATCGAGGGAGAGAGTGGTGTCCCAACAAGCTAGCTCCCTGCGGACGTCCTCCTGGAGGCTACACCAGTAGTGGTCCATCAGGGCCCTGTCATTCCACCCCGCCCCAGCGGCCAATGCCCGGAACTCCAGTGCGAAGTCCTGCGCGATCCTCGTCTAAGGTGGAACAGCCGTTCACTCGCCGCTCGGCCCTCTGGAGGGTGGCCCGGAAACGGCGGGTGAACTCTGGGTAGTGGTCCCTTGCAGAGTCTGGGCTATTCCAAACTGCGTTGGCCCACTCCAGGGCTCTGCCCGTTAGGCAGGAGACAAGGACGCTCACACTCTCTTCACCCGAGGGAGTCGACCGAACGGTAGCCAGGTAGAGCTCGAGCTGGAGCAAAAATCCCTGGCACCCAGCCGCTGCTCCATCGTACTCCCTTGAGGGGCGCGAGACGAAGTGCGCTGGGGCCGGACGCCGCCGGAGGAGTGGGTTGAGTCATCGAAGGTGGTGCTGGCGGCGAGGTAGGGAGACCACTCCTCTCCCATTGGTCCATTCTCTCCATCATTTGGTCCATCGCTGATACGATGGAGGATGGCCGTATGATGGAGGACGCGCTCCATAGATGGAAGAGGAGTGGCCGCTGCTCCTGCTGACTCCATGTAATGGTGAGAGCTTCTGTCAGGTCTTCTAGGAGTAATGGGTTTGGAGTCAGGCGCAGAGAGCAGAGGGTTCGGACAATCGCATTTATTCCGGTACAAAAACGGTCACGCCCAAAACACTAGGCGCATAAAACACAATACAAACGCACATCCACAAACCAACAGAGGAACAAGCCCACACAAAAGCATGTGGGCATAACCGGCTTGAATAGCCCTAACCAAAACCCAAGCAAGAAACAGGTGTAACCAATAAGACAAAACTAACAGAAAAGGGAAAAGGGGATCGGTATCAGCTAGTAGACCGGTGACGACGACCGCCGAGCACCACCCGAACAGGAACAGGAGCCACCTTCGGTGGGAGTCGTGACAGGATGCTTTGGGTCATGTTGTAGACTTGTAATTACAAGAGTCATAATTGAAATCACTGATTTTTAGATGCTCGGCATTGTTGAACATCAACTACTAGCTACACTCCCTGTCACAAACTGATGATGTTTGGAGGTAAACCAAGGCCAAAAACACAAACGGGTGATTTATGGAGGTAAACCAAGGCCAAAAACACAAACGGGTGATTTATGGAGGTAAACCAAGGCCAAAAACACAAACGGGTGATTTATGGAGGTAAACCAAGGCCAAAAATACAAACTGGGTGTTAACTTCCCTCAGTGATACTAAAGCCCTTTCTGAATCATCAGCCTTTGGCTTTGACCTACGATTGTAATACCGAAAGTGAAATGGGATAGCGTCTGATGTGGCTTGATAAAAGGCAATCGCATATTGCTCCATTTTCACACTCCTGTTTTCTTGTTCTCTACAGGGCAGTCACCAACACACGAGCCAAATGAAGCGTAAGTAATTCTTGTGTGTGTGGTGTGGTGTGTGTATGTGTGTGTCTGTGTCAAAAGTTTGGACACACCTACTCAGTCAAGGGTTATTCTTAATTTGTACGATTTTCTACATTGTAAAACATTAATGAAGACATTAAAACTATGAAATAACACATGGAATCATGTCGTAACCAAAAAAGTGTGAAACAAATCAAAATACTGTATATTTTAGATTATTTCAAGTAGCCACCCTTTGCCTTGATGACAGCATTGCACAATCTTGGCATTCTCTCAACCAGCTTCACCTGGAATGTTTTTCCAATAGTCTTGAAGGAGTTTCCACATATGCTGAGCACTTGTTGGCTGCTTTCCCTTCACTCTGCTGTTCAACTCATCCCAAATAATCTCAATTGGGTTGAAGTCAATCTTGGCATTCTCTCAACCAGCTTCACCTGGAATGTTTCCTGGGTTGAGGCTGTGGGAATGTGGAGGCCCGGGTCATCTAAAACAGCACGAAAAACAAATGATAGTCCCCCTAAGTGCAAACCAGATGGGATGGCGTATCGCTGCATAATGCTGTGATAGCCATGCTGGTTAAGTGTGTGCCTTGAATTAATATTAAATCACAGACAGTGTCACAAGCAAAGCACCAACACACCTCCTCCTCCTCCATGCTTCATAGTGGGAACCACACATGCGGAGATCATCCATTCACATACTCTGCGTCTCACAAAGACGAGGCGGTTGTAACCAAAATTGTGACCAAAAGACAGATTCCCACCGGTCTAATGTCCATTGCTTGTGTTTCTTGGCCCATGTAAGTCTCTTCTTCTTATTGGTGTCCTTTAGTGGTGGTTTCTTTGCAGCAATTTGACCATGAAGGTCTTATTCACGCAGTCTCCTATGAACAGTTGATGTTGAGATGTGTCTGTTATTTGAACTCTGTGAATCATTTATTTGGGCTGGAATCTGAGGTGCAGTTAAGTTCATTAGAGTTATCTTCTGCAGTAGAGGTAACTCTGGGTCTTCCTTTCCTGTGGCGGTCCTCATGAGAGCCAGTTTCATCATAGCGCTTGATGGTTTTTGAGGCTGCACTTGAAGAAGCTTTAAAAGCTGTTGAAATGTTCCAGATCGACTGACCTTCATGTCTTAAAGTAATGATGGACTGTTGTTTCTCTTTGCTTATTTGAGCTGTTCTTGCCATAATATGGACCAAATAGGCCTATCTTATAACCCCCTACCTTGTCACAACACAACTGATTGGCTCAAATGCATTAAGAAGGGAAGAAATTCCACAAATGAACTTTTAACAAGGCACACCTGTTCATTGAAATGCATTCCAGGTAATCCTAACCCAAGAGTGCAAAGCTGTCAACGGGTGCTATTTTGAACAATCTCAAATATAACATATTTTTGGGGTTGTTTAACACTTTCTTTGGTTACTACATGATTTCATATGTGTAATTTCATAGTTTTTGATGTCTTCACTATTATTCTACAATGTAGAAATGAGTAACAAATAAAGTAAAACCCTTGAATGAGGAGGCGTGCCCAAACCATTTGATCAGTTTGGGTTTACGCAATTATCAATACATAGTCTAACAACATGTCATTGAACAGAAGATGCATCGAAGCAGAATATTAACTCATTTGAGAACAGAGGCTCCTGCAGCTTCTCTTCTCCTTCCCTTTAAAGCTCTCCTGACGTGAATGAGTTAAAGACAGAGCAGGGAATAGATTCCTTCACTGAGTCAGACACTAGCGGTTTTCATCGAGGTTGGTCCAAAACTAGAAAGAATGCTGATTCATAGTCTCCATATTCTTGACTCTGACTTGATTAGCTCCGGTCTTAGTGTTGAATCGGTCTTGCTTTAGGTGGTCTCGAAAACAACACTGGCTGATTCATAGTCTATATATTGTGACCAGTTGTTTTTGGAATCTCAGTCAGAACAAATTGCTTATATCATCAGTAGGTTAACAATGTAATTAGCAGTTTTGTCAAATGTAGGATGCTAACCAGTCGTCGTGTCTATTGCTAGCCTAGCTTCATTGCTAGCCTAGCTTTAAGTGACTTTGGGTCATTGAAAAGCACTAGGCTTACAGTTGAAGTCGAAAGTTTACATGCACTTAGATTGGAGTCATTAAAACTCATTTTTCAACCACTCCAAATTTCTTGTTAACAAACTATAGTTTTGGCAAGTCGGTTGTGCATGACACAAGTAATTTTTCCAACAATTGTTTACAGACAGATTATTTCACTTATAATTCACTGTATCACAATTCCAGTGGGTCAGAAATGTACATACACTAAGTTGACTGTGCCTTTTTAACAGCTTGGAAAATTCCAGAAAATGATGTCATGGCTTTAGAAGCTTCTGATAGGCTAATTGACATAATTTGAGTCAATTGGAGGTGCACTTGTGGATGTATTTCAAGGCCTACTTTCAAACTCTGTGCCATGGGAAAATCGAAAGAAATCAGCCAAGACCTCAGAAAAGGAATTCATCCTTGGGAGCAATTTCCAAACGCTGAAGGTACCACGTTCATCTGTACAAACAATAGTACGCAAGTATAAACACCATGGGACCACGCAGCCATCATACCGCTCAGGAAGGAGATGCGTTCTGTCTCCTAGAGATGAACGTACTTTGGTGCGAAAAGTGCAAATCAATCCCAGAACAACAGCAAAGGACCTTGTTAAGATGCTGGAGGAAACCGGTACAAAAGTATCTATATCCACAGTAAAACGAGTCCTATATCGACATAACCTGAAAGGCCGCTCAGCAAGGAAGAAGCCACTGCTCCAAAACCTCCATTAAAAAAAAGCCAGACTACGGATTGCAACTGCACATGCGGACAAAGATCATACTTTTTGGAGAAATGTCCTCTGGTCTGATGAAACAAAAATAGAACTGTTTGGCCATAATGAACATCGTTATGTTTGGAGAAAAAGTGGGAGACTTGCAAGCCGAAGAACACCATCCCAACCATGAAGCACGGGGGTGGCAGCATCATATTGTGGGGATGCTTTGCTGCAGGAGGGACTGGTGCACTTCACAAAATAGATGGCATCATGAGGTAGGAAAATTATGTGGGTATATTGAAGCAACATCTCAAGACATCAGTCAGGAAGTTAAAGCTTGGTCACAAATGGGTCTTCCAAATGGACATTGACCCCAAGCATACTTCCAAAGTTGTGGCAAAATGGCTTAAGGACAACAAAGTCAAGGTATTGGAGTGGTCATCACAAAGCCCTGACCTCAATCCCATAGAAAATTTGTGGGCAGAAATTAAAAAGCGTGTACGAACAAGGAGGCCTACAAACCTGACTCAGTTCCACCAGCTCTGTCAGGAGGAATGGGCCAAAATTCACCCAACTTATTGTGGGAAGCTTGTGGAAGGCTACCCAAAACCCAAAACGTTTGACCCAAGTTAAAAGTTTTAAAGTATTTGGCTAAGGTATATGTAAACTTCCGACTTCAACTGTATATAAAACCCATGTGTTACTATGGCTATTATAAAGGGCAGACTTGTTCTAGAATCCAGTCAGTGTTTTTTGGACACGCGCTAGGCGTTAGCGTAGCTTAGCACTGGACCAATATGTCAGACTTGGTATAGCACTCTATATTCTGCTCTGTTCACACCGCCCAACCCTATCCACTCAGACACACACACTCTACGCAGACCGTGTCTAACTCAACAGAGCGCTTGGCCAATATAAATCACACTCCCTCTCACTCTGTTTCTTCAACACCAGACCAGCTCAATGACCATGGCAGTGTGCCCCCCCCCCCCCAATGACTGCTAGTTGCCCCCCAAAACACACACACACCAACACACCCAGTTACACAACAAAAATCACTTGTTGCTTTTGGCTGCTGTGGCATCCTAATAAAGCCTAACAAAGCGGGTGATGATTGGAAGTTGAGGCCGATAAGCAAGGGGGGTTGGGTGTCTGAAAGGGAGTGGTGGACCTCCGTAGGTGCAACAGTGTGGGACCCCTACTTGGGACTCCTTTACGTGGGAAACAAAAGACTCATTCTAATGTCGGACAGGCCCTGTTTAATGTCCCAGGGAGCCCTAAGAAAGCTGGCAGTCACCCTCGGTTTGGGGTCGTAATTGTTCCTAGCCAAGGTCAAATAAATAGCGCTACGTCTGAGGGGCCATTCTGAAAGCCACGCACACTGAATGGAGCATGTTAACCAAAGTAGGCTACTGAAGAGAACAGGATGGATTGAGATGGGCTGGGGGGGGGGGGTACACTCAAAAGAATATGATACAAGGCTAGGTAGTGACTTGTTGTGGATTGGTTGTTTCAGAAGTACGAGCTGTTGATGTGATCCATTTTATATATATACACACACACACACCTCTAATGTACCCCCAAGTGAGCTACCACCCTTCCATTCAGTGTGTGGTTACCTTAATAGGACTTCCTACTATAACCCACCTCACCTAAACTTGAATTCTGACAAAGCAATGATTCATCTTTTTAACAACACCTTAGCAATAACCAACCAAGACAATTCCCTTTGAAGTAGAACTTGGAGGAAGAGGCAAGAGTAGTGAATCATTCTTCTGTAGTTGTCTGTCCCAAATGTGGCACCCTATATCCTAGTGCACTACTTTCGACCAGAGCCCATACTGGTCAAAAGTAGTGCACTATATATAGGGAATTAGGATGTAATTTGGGATACAGACAATAAGCTATGTGCTAAGAATGTTTTGATCAGACAGTCATTATTATCACAGAGGTCACACAGTAAAAGTAGTATGATTGAAGTTGCACCTAGATGCTGATCTTGGGTGAGTTTTGTATTTTTTCCACTAATGGTTAAGATTGGGGGAGGGGAAGTGTATCCTAGATCTGTGCCCCCCCCCCCCCCCAGAGCATTGTCCCTTTCTGGAGGCTCGTGGGAGAAGAAGAGGCTCTCAGGCTAGTACTGATAGTGGGGGCTGTTTCCGTGACGATGGTTCCCTAGCCCAATCAAACAGAGAACTGGTGGTAGATTAGTGCTCTGTCGTAAATACCAGACTGGAGCAATGCTTTTGTATCTCTGAGTACCCCTTTCTCCTCACTCTCCTCTCAATTTCAATTCAATTTAATGGGCTTTATTGGCATGGGGAACATACACTACCGTTCAAAAGTTTGGGGTCACTTAGAAATGTTTTTGAAAGAAAAGCAAATTTTTTTGTCCATTTAAAATAACATAACATTTTATCAGAAATACAGTGTAGACATGGTTAATGTTGTAAATTACTATTGTAGCTGGAAATGACAGATTTTTTAATGAAATATCTACATAGGCGCACAGAGGCCCGTTATCAGCAACCATCACTCCTGTGTTCCAATGGCACGTTGTGTTAGCTAATCCAAGTTTTATCATTTTAAAAGGCTAATTGATCATTAGAAAACCCTTTTGCAATTATGTTAGCACAGCTGAAAACTGTTGTTCTGTTTAAAGAAGCAATAAAATAGTCCTTTAGACTAGTTGAGTATCTGGAGCTTCAGCATCTGTGGGTTCGATTACAGGCTCAAAATGGCCATCAGTCTATTCTTGTTCTGAGAAATGAAGGCTATTCTATGCGAGAAATTGCCAAGAAACTGAAGATCTCGTACAACGCTGTGTACTACTCCCTTCATAGAACAGAGCGAACTGGCGCTAACCAGAATAGAAAGAGGAGTGGGAGGACTTTGTACATAGTCAAAGATTTTATTTTAATTCTGGGTCAGTCACAGTGGTCAGGTATTCTGCCACTGTGTACTCTCTCACTCTCCTCCCCTCTGTCTCCCCCCCCCCCCTGTGTTCAGAGATGTTAAACGAGAAAGAAGAGAACCACTCTCACCCTTTTGTCACCATGGGAGACAGAGTGTTGTGTGGGTTAGAATAAACCCCAGTGGAGCAGTGAAGAAGGCCCAGAGTTTTCCACTCATAGTTTTATATGTAATTACCAAGACAGAGTCTCCCATGTGGCACAGAAGATGTTCCTGTCTGTTTTGTCACTGGCGAGATTTTGTTTTTCCAACTTGGTGAACAGCAGTTATTAACGGCCTGGCCGCGCTTCTATGTAAACCACTCTCTCCCATTTATTTAATTCATTATCGCCACCTTGTGGTAAAGTTGATTTGTTACTTGCACTGTCATTTACTGACACAAAGGCCACTGCATGAACCCTTTTTAATTTAATCCAGAGGCCAAACAAGTGACATTTCTGTAGCTTTCCCCTCTATTAGAAAAACAAACCACACTGCCTGTGCGTAAATACCTAATTGCCTCAAGTAACGCCATTAAACCCAATTTTCTCCCTGGAGGAAATCTGCTTACAAAACTCATTTACATGGCTTGGTGAATCCAGCCAAAGTAAATGAAACGGTCGTAAACTGTCACATATCACCTCAGAAGGTAATAATCACCTATCCGCTGAGGTAAATATGATATTTCTCTGCCACCAAAGGCAAAGTTTTCTCTTCGTAGCCTGCAAGGACGCAATGGAGCTCTACCTTGCTGAGGGCCTCAGATCTTTATAGAGCTTCCTAGCAATTAGCATGCTTGTTTGTGGAGAGTTGTAATAGGTCACTTGCTACTTGGCATCGCCCAATCAATGCTGAGAACCCGGGAGTTGTGAGGAACTGAGGAAACGTCTCATCAGGCTTCAAAAGAGGTGCCAGCCTCCCTCTGTGAGTGTAATTCATGTGTGGCTTGTCTTACTTGGCTCAGCGGGCTTTGTGTGGAGATATGGGGCGGTTGTTTGTCAGGTGTGCACACTCTAAAGCTTGTGTTGTTTTTAAGTAAAATTAAGATATGTTAAGCTATAGCTAAGTCTTTGCTCTTTATGACAAAGAGTCGAACGGTGTATGGGGCACTCTCAAAAGCCAGACAACAAACCAACAATTATTTTTAGCAGCAACCGTGTGCTTCATATTATGTTTAGTTATTGTTACTCCCAGTCCAACTCCACATACTAGCTCTGTTGACAGGTTGTTTGACTAAGAGAATCTCACCATTTCTAAAAAACCTATAGAGTGAATGGAACTCTGGAGGCTTTTCTCCCCCTCATCCGGTGTGTTCACAACTAACTGCATTGTTTTTGAGCCGTCTGAAGAGTGTCAGACTAATTTGGCTACAAAGCTGAACAGCCTGGCCAATAGGAGCCTGTCTCTGATCCAATACACAGATTGACAATTACTACTGATTCTTTTAGAACATCTGGCTGCCAATGTAAAACGTGACCTTTAACCTAGTGATAAAGAATTGAGTTGATTATTACAATAGATGTGAATTAGAATAGGATGTATAAATGAATTGTTCACTTACAGTGAAAAATATGTATTTTTTACCTTGAAACAGAAACCAAATGTGTCACCTAACCAAAAGTACTTTCTAAAGAACTTGTCTGTTTCTGAAAACGTTCTTAGCCAGGTTTTGCGATTTCTGGTGAAGGGGTCTGGTTTGTGTTAGTTAGGTTGCCATTTGCAAAATGGTTGTGGGTGTGTGTGTGTGTGCGTGCAGTTTGTTTCTACACGTGTGTGTGTGTGTGTTTCTACACGTGTGTGTGTGTTTCTACACGTGTGTGTGTGTGTTTCTACACGTGTGTGTGTGTGTGTGTGTGTGTGTGTACAGAGCTTAATGCTGATCAGGTAGAATGTTTCCCTTATACAGGTTCTCTGTGTTCTGTGGCCCTCTGGCCTGACCTGGTTGCTTTCCCCTCTCTCCACTCTCTTGGACTCACACAAACCCTCCTCTGTCTCTCCCTCGCCCCTTCGCCCCTGTCCACACACCTTCAGGCTGGCTCCCCCCTGTGAAATGCCCAAACAAACGGCATTTCTGAACGTTGGGTTTCAGCAAAGGGAATTTCATATTTGGAACTTACATGTTATGTGCTTGTTATGTTACCCACTTCTCTCAGTGTGGAGTGGAGAAGGTTTGGAATGGTGTTTTGTGATGCGGAGATTATGCTGTTTTTCCTGTGATAATCAGTACAAAGAGTTTATTTGGAGCTTGAATGTTATGATACCAATACCCCTCTCTCACTCTTCCTCTGTGTGTTTGGAGAGTTCTGGAGGCTTGGAGAAAAAAATGATACAGCTTTTGGTATTGTCTCATTTTCTTTGCAGGACAAACTACAAAGCCAAGTAATCAAGCCAGTCTTTGCAGATAATCAACATCGGGGGGTTGGAAAAGTTTCCCTTTGTAGCAAAACAGCCCAGCGGATCGTGCCGATTTTAAATGAGGTTCTTGAGTCTCTCCCCCTTTTGTGAAATCACATCGAAAACCATCCGGCAACTCGTCTTTGCTGCTATGGAGTTATTTTACTGTCCACAACCTTCTTGAATAAATATAGAGAAGGTTCCAGACTCTCTATATATTTTGTGCAGTCACAAGGATAATAGGTAGTTGAGGTCGAGAAGGAAGGCACAGCTTTACAGAAGTAGATGCTCTCATAGATCAAAAGCTGTTGGAAATTGCTCACACCACATTAAGGCTTTTTAAAAATGTTCTATAAATACAATTCCTGTGTTTTTCAGTCCAACTGATGTGAATGAGGGCTAAGTGAAGTTAATGACTCTTTCTTTTTTGGTGCATAAATATCCAATTCAGTTTCCACACACCACACAATTGTACACTACACACATGTAGTTGTAATACTTTTTTTGTGTGGAATGTGTGCTAATAATGCTTGAGCTGCATTTGTAAAAAAAAAAACATGGAGGTAAATCAATGCCATAAGTCTATAAACAATGTCAATGCCAGAGTAGCCTTAGAGTTCTTTCCGTCGGTTTTGACGCCTTTGTCTATGAGTCTGTAGCTATAAACTATAGTGACCTCTCTCTCGTTCTGAAACTCATCTGACCCTCGGTGCCCACAAGCATTTTAAGACACTCTAGCTCCCGTAGCTGCGTTTCGACTGTGTCCAGTTGGAAACGTTTTCCTTCCTCCCTTTTATTCACGCAAGTATTTATTTTTCACCTTCACCACGCATTCGTCGGCCAAAAGGAAGTAAGAAAGTAGGAAGTCGAACCTTACAGTAATTCTTGTTAAACTTCAGTCTTCAAACGTGCGTTTTGGCCAAAAATCCCCCGCAGTTGATCCAAACTGGAGTTAAATTGTAACCATATGGGATATTGATGCTGAAAGGACTGCGGGGCTTAAAGCATTGACAGCTCTCCTGGCAACGTCCCTCTCTGGAGGACGTTGAAGCAAACGAGAAGTGAATGGTGCAGACATTCCTTTTCTAGAGGTGCCACCCTCTGCACCATATCCATTCACACGTCCCATTTGTTTGAATAGAGAGAAAGCACAAATCGCACCCAAAAAAAAGCACAAAAAAAAAACGCCCTGAAAAATAGGATCCATTTATCCAAGCTGTTGTAAACTTAATCCATGAATTGGAGAAAATATGTCGTAACACTGTTGCTCCTGACCTTTAAACTTTTACAGCAGCCTTGTGCTCTCAAGCAGTCTGGTTCTAGTAAGTCCTTTTTTTTGTTTACAATACGGCTGAACAAAGTCTGGATGAAGTCCCCAGGGGCCATGGCTGTTTTCAAAGTAGCCTTTGTTGGCCCGCCACATGCAATTATGCCCCCAGTTTACCTGCCACATCTACTCCTGCATTTCCCCTCTTCTGTTGAGGGACAACTACAAAGGCTCTCCTTTTTATTTATGAATCAAGGAAGTTTCCTTTTCTCTGAGGTGTAACGGCAATTGACTGCTTTTTGCTCTTATGATTTGACGTTTTGACATTTGGCTCTCAACCTCTCAAATCCTCGACAACTTCACGTGTATCCGCCGCTTTTTTGTGAGTAATTGAAGCCAACCACGGATGACGACACTACACTATTATAGGTCATAGGGGAAAGATTCAGTCGGAGGTGTCAACGATAACTGCCGTGAAGAGGATTATAGATCATCTGAGGAAGACTAAACACACTGAGGCACACGATGCACACAAGGCATGATTTTGTGTTCCCTGAGATAACCTAGATTGATTTACGATGGCTGGTCGTCTGCTACTGATTACGGGGCAAGCCCAAACACAGCCAGATCTCCTTAGACTAGATCTCACCAGTCTCTCTAATCTATATCTAGGTGTCAGTAGCATGCTAGCTGTTCCTGTAGACTTCCAGTCATTGCGCTAATGCTAGTTAGCAATTGCTCCAGAAGCTACATTCAACTTCCTTCAAACTGCAAGCAGAGACATCTGACTCTGGGTGAGTAAAAGAAAGGTTTAAGTGCCAAAATCTCTTTAAATCGGAGTTGGATGAAGTTGTCCTGTATGGATTGTGGTTATGATTCATCTTTAGGATTAAACTGGTCCTAGATCTGTTCCTAGGGAAAGACATGCCTTTTAGCTGGAAAGTGTGCATGTTCCCCTAATATGAATCTGGTATTCAAGAGACGTGTGTGGTTATTGTACATTTTTAACAACTGGCTTTGGACCAGTGTTGTTATAGTTAATCTTGCTTAAACTCAAGACTGGGGTTAGAGAGAACTGATCTGAATTCAGTTGTTAAGGGCAGCGAGCAGTAACCGCAGCCTTGAGCTAGCTCTCCAGACAGTTTGTGTTGGTACGGGTTAAGAGATCAGTATCAGGTTCTCTGGATTGCTTGCTTGGGTTTGGAAAAGAGGATGTCCTCACTTCTTATTTGACTACTGCACCAAGATCCTTTAGGGAAAGCAAACGCATTGCACTCAAAGGGGAAGGTAAGCCTACCAAGAATACTATGTAACCTACAAGAGTCTTACATAAGGGGAATTTTATCCGAAGATTCCCAACCCACAGTACTGTTGTTGAAATCCTTAAACCTCCCCACTGGCCCACGTCTTTTCCTTTGCTTGGATCCCACTTTTCTTTAATCTGGGAAAGGGCAGATCACGGGACACTCTAGAATGCTGAAGTCTCTCTTGGCGAGTCGACATACGTCATTGTGGCTTTGCTTCCCAGTGCTGCGGCTTTCTTTTTCCCTTCCCTCCTCCTGCTGCTTCCATATGGGCTGGCTCTGGGGGAAGTTTTCCCTGGTACAGATCTAGGATCAGTTTCCCCTCCCCAATCCTAACCTTAACCATTAGTGGGAAAGATGCAAAGCTGACCTAAGATCAGTGTCTACGGGCAACGTCTTCTACAGATCTAGGATCAGTTTCCCCTCCCCAATCCTAACCTTAACCATTAGTGGGAAAGATGCAAAGCTGACCTAAGATCAGTGTCTAAGGGCAACGTCTTCTACAGATCTAGGATCAGTTTCCCCTCCCCAATCCTAACCTTAACCATTAGTGGGAAAGATGCAAAGCTGACCTAAGATCAGTGTCTAAGGGCAACGTCTTCTACAGATCTAGGATCAGTTTCCCCTCCCCAATCCTAACCTTAACCATTAGTGGGAAAGATGCAAAGCTGACCTAATATCAGTGTCTAAGGGCAACATCCTCTATACATATGGGGCTGCCTGTCAGCTGAGAGGTCCGTGAGCGGCAGCCGAGTTTTAGGATTGGGAGCTTTGGAATATTCAATGTTCTTTCCGTCTCTCTCCCACTCTGTTGTGAGGAAGTATGATTCAAGCACATCCAAAGCAGTGTTTTCTACAAGTACATAGAGTAGCCAGCCAAATAGAAAAAGTAGCCAGCCAGGTGCCCACGGGCCGAAGGAGCTCTCTTTTGGTGGCCTCTGGTTATGTTCTAATCCCTTTATTACATTTCAAATTAACAGCAAAATTATTGGATACTTATTCGTGTTTACCTTCCAGATTGGATTTTTTTGTTGTTGTGGTATTGTGTAGGAAAGGCATGACTTTAAAATGTAAATGATTGAAAATGTATGAGTTCAGTGTGTTAGTTGTTTTGGAAATGATCTAGGTCTAGGCCTATATGATCAGGACTATTTTCTAAGTAAGAGAACATTCAACTTTATTTATATATTTTTCATTTAACCTGTATTCTCTTGATTAAAGACTTATTTACATTTGTGTAAATATTGATGTTAGTTCTTCAAATTATGTATTTGATTCAAACAGAAAGATGAAGTAAATAGCCCACATTATCTGGAAAAATACATTTTGATTCAGGTTTTTGTTCTCAAAATCACACCTTTTTAAATAGAAAAACAACATAATTGGATGTAAATCCACAACTATGCTTAAACCACATCAGGAGACTACTTTTGAGGTCTGGGAAAAGTTTGATTTGAGATTTTTGGGTAGTTACCCTGTAATTCCAGTGTCCACCTAGCAAGAGGTTGTTTTTTTAGCGCACGTGATGTTAGTTTACAAAACAAATACCCACTGGATTGATGAAAGTAATCATGATATCATTCTGTAAGAATAAGCTACTTTGTAGTTAATATTTAATTGAGAATGTTTTTTTGGGGAAGCCTTTCCGTCTCTACCAGAAGACTGTAATCGTTAACATTATCGCTAACTGCTACACAAAGAAGTAGACGCGCGCACCACACACAGACAGGAGCATTCTCGTTCCCTCTTCAGAAATTTGCAGGAAATACAAATCACTGATGCCTATCCTGGCCAAGACTACAAAATTATATACAATATAGTAAAAAAACATAGAAATCACAGGAGTATAACGAAATCATAAAACAGCTAATTAAAAACATTGACGGGTCAAGGGATCAGCCTCAAAATCCTTCATCAATGATTTAAAAACAAGTTATTCCATTTTAAAACTATTTTTAGCCCTTTTACCAAATTCTGTTCGGACATTTGGAACAGAATGCAGGATAAAGTCCTGCGAACAAAGAGAGTACCCACCACATTTCTGAAGAATCAAAATGCCCCAAAAGATGGTAGTAAACCCAAAATGGCATTATAAATAAAAGTATACCAGTGACTGAGCCTACGCATGACTAAAGAAGGCCAGCCAACCCTGGAATATAAAGTGTACTGGTGCGTAAGTGTTTTGCAGTTTAAAATAAATCTCGGTGCTCCATGGTAAAGGGTGTCAATTCATCTCA
Source organism: Oncorhynchus kisutch (assembly GCF_002021735.2). Lineage (NCBI taxonomy): Eukaryota > Metazoa > Chordata > Actinopteri > Salmoniformes > Salmonidae > Oncorhynchus > Oncorhynchus kisutch. Next base: position 41,095,284 of record NC_034196.2, on the reverse strand, counting down.
AACACTGAGCGGAAGCATTCATATATAAAATATCCCCATAGTTTAGTAAAGGTATAAATGTAGCTGATACTAGCCTGCTGGCTTCAATAGAAAAACAGGCCTTATTCCTAAAATAAAATCCCAACTTCAGGTTACAATTTTTTGTAAGTTGTGGAACATGTCTATATGAGATACAGCATCAATATCATTGCCGACAGATAGTAATAGGTGAAAGGTTCAGAGATCTATTTCTTGCTTTAGAAAACACCATTGGTTTAGTTTTGTCAGTATTGAGGATAAGCTTCAATTGACACAGTTGAACAGTATAAAAAGCAGTTTGCAATATCTGGAAAGCTTTTGTGAGAGACGAGGCACAACAATAAATAACAGTATCATCAGCATAAAAGTGAAGTTACGCATTTTTCAAACTTTTGTCTAAATTATTTATATAAATATTGAATAAGAGGGGACCAAGTACAGAGCCCTGGGGCACACCATTACAGACAGACAATTTAACAGACATGAGCCCATCAAATTGTTCTATCAGACAGATAGTTAGCAAAACATTCAACTGCATGCGACCTACGCTCGACAATCTTTGCCTCAGTATAGCATGATCAACTGTATCAAAAGCCTTGGAGAGATCAATAAAAAGTGAGACAGTGCTGTTTTTGGTCAAGCCTTCAGTGATATCATGGCTGCTGTAATTGTGCTATGCTTCTTCCTGAAGCCCAATTGGTACATTGATCAAATAGAGTTAGTATATAAAAACTATTTTAGCTTTTCACTAACAAGGGTTTCAAGTATTTTCACTAAGGGTGACAGCTTTGAGATTGACCTGTAATTTTGTTTAAAGAGTTAGATCTCCCTCTTTTAAAAGTGGTAGGACACATGCTGATTTCCAGATCCTTGGAATTTCATTATATTCCAGGGTTAGATTGAACAGATGTGTAAGTGGTTCAGCTATGAAACCAGCTGCCAGTTTTAAAAAGCAGGGATCAAGAAGATCGGGACATGCAGGCTTTCTCTGATCTAAGGATTTCAGGGCTTTATGTACCTCCTGCACTGAGAATGGCAAAAAGCTAAAAGTTTGACCAGCTCTCACTGGTTCCTCCACACAAGGTTGTACAGAGACAGAGGATACTGAATCAAACAGCCTACCAGATTATACAAAGTGCTCATATGCCTACCTTCAGTCTGTATAATGAGTTTACACACTCAGTTCAATGTGTTTCCATATACCAGTTACTGAAAAGAGACATTTGCACAGAAAGTCACACACAACTTCTCAGAAAAATTATGCAACCCTTCCTACCCATTCTAGATCATTTGTAAACCTAAGGTAAGTCTCACGTTTCAGGAACATACAGGTTTTGTCACTGAACCCACTGCTTGTTTGTGTTGGGGATTAAAGTCTGTAGTCGGCCCTGGCAGCTACCTAACTGACCTGGAAACAGATTTAAGCCCAATGCAAACACAAAATGCTAATGTTCTCAGAGAAAAGTTTCAAAACAAGGCAAGATTACATTAGACATTTCCCTTTGGTTTAGCTCACAGGCTACCTGTACATCGGCGTACACAGCCATGAGGAATCGGCCCCAAAGCGGCCCTCTTCCGGGTGGCCGGAACTGATTGAATTGGCACGGAATCGGGTGTCGGACTCGGCCTGGAATCAAAATGAATGACTGCCCAGAATCGGCCCAAGTACATCGGGCCGTTTCCATCTACATTGGGCCGTTTCCGTCTACATCGGGCCGTTTCCGTCTACATCGGGCCGTTTCCATCTACCGGAATTCAGCCGACTTTGCCGGCATCTTACTAGAACCCCCCCAGAAGCGGCCCGATACAAATTTAAATAAATGTATACAAATTGTCAAATTTTTGTAATTTTAAATATTACTATTATACCCATCCACAAAAAAATAGTTTTGTGTCGGAGGAAACACCATACAGTCGTGGCCAAAAGTTTTGAGAATGACACAAATATTAATTTCCACAAAGTTTGCTGCTTCAGTGTCTTTAGATATTTTTGTCAGATGTTACTATGGAATACTGAAGTATAATTACAAGCATTTCATAAGTGTCAAAGGCTTTTATTGACAATTACTTGAAGTTGATGCAAAGAGTCAATATTTGCCGTGTTGATCCATCTTTTTCAAGACCTCTGCAATCTTCCCTGGCATGCTGTCAATTAACTTCTGGGCCACATCCTGACTGATGGCAGCCCATTCTTGCATAATCGATGCTTGGAGTTTGTCAGAATTTGTGGGTTTCTGTTTGTCTACCCGCCTCTTGAGGATTGACCACAAGTTCTCAATGGGATTAACGTCTGGGGAGCTTCCTGACCATGGACCCAAAATATTTATGTTTTGTTCCCCGAGCCACTTAGTTATCACTTTTGCCTTATGGCAAGGTGCTCCATCATGCTGGAAAAGGCATTGTTTGTCACCAACCTGTTCCTGGATGGTTGGGAGAAGTTGCGCTCTGAGGATGTGTTGGGACCATTCTTTATTCATGGCTGTGTTCTTAGACAAAATTGTGAGTGAGCCCACTCCCTTGGCTGAGAAGCAACCCCACACATGAATGGTCTCAGGATGCTTTACTGTTGGCATGACACAGGACTGATGGTAGCACTCACCTTGTCTTCTCTGGACAAGCTTTTTTCCGGATGCCCCAAACAATCAGAAAGGGGACTTTACCCCAGTCCTGAGCAGTCTAATCCCTGTACCTTTTGCACAATATCAGTCTGTCCCTGATGTTTTTCCTGGAGAGAAGTGCCTTGTTTCCTGCCCTTCTTGACACCAGGCCATCCTCAAACTCTTCGCTTCACTGTGCGTGCAGATGCACTCACACCTGCCTGCTGCCATTCCTGAGCAAGCTCTGTACTGGTGATGCACCGATCCCGCAGCTGAATCAACTTTAGGAGACGGTCCTGGCGCTTGCTGGACTTTCTTGGGCGCCCTGAAGCCTTCTTCACTCGGGAGGCTCCATCCACAAAGTTTTTAATGCTTATCATTTGTCTTGCACAAAGTATCAAAATGCTAAAATACTACACAGGACTCTTAAAGAATTTAATTTAAATGTTGTATTTTTTCACAGAAACAATGAGAAAATATGGAAAAAATAATAATGAAATGTTAATTATATAAAGCAGCCCGTGTAATCATCTGCCAGAGAGTAGCCCCAAACGTCCCGAGCCCCAAGTAATACATTTGGGCAGGATAACTCACACCGGAATCGGCCCGAGCTCAATCCCCGCATCCTAGCCATAAGTAATACAGCATGAACAGGAGAGGTTGTTATGTTAGCTCACAGGCTACCTGTACATCAGCGCAAACAGGAGAGGCTGTTATGTTAGCTCACAGGCTACCTGTACATCAGCGTACACAGGAGAGGCTGTTATGTTAGCTCACAGGCTACCTGTACATCAGCGTACACAGGAGAGGCTGTTATGTTAGCTCACAGGCTACCTGTACATCAGCGTACACAGGAGAGGCTGTTATGTTAGCTCACAGGCTACCTGTACATCAGCGTACACAGGAGAGGCTGTCATGTAATACGGTAGCATGTTAGTGTTAGCATGTAGCCTAGCCGAGATATTTGGCTGAACAGGCTCTCTGTATCCTGTGTGTGTGTCTCTCTCTCGCTCCGCCCGCCTATACAACGGTAGGGGAAACATTGAGTGAACCTGTGGTTCATTGTCTGTCTGTGTTCCTACAGGACGCATGAGAAGGGCTTCTGCCAGCCCTACCTGGGCATCGCTTGTGCCCGCTTCATCGGCAACCGCAGCATCTACGTGGAATCTCTGCAGATGCAGGGAGAGAGTGAGAACCGCATCACAGGTGAGATCACACCCCCTCAACCACCGTTATGCTCTGGGGGGAAAGTTCCCACTAGGTACAGATCTAGGATCAGCTTCCCCTCCCCAAATGCTAACCTTCACTATTGGCAGGGGAAACTTCAAAACTGAACCAAGATCAGGACCATCTAGGGGCAAATTCAGTACACTGTGTTTTGTCTCCATTACTACCAGAGAGATACAATGTTGTGTTGTCTTATTTTGATTTAAATCAAGAATACCCTGACGACATCCATAACGTTGCATTCCAAGGCTAGTCCATTATTAGACAATAATGCATGCATTTATTAGCCATAATGTAAATGTTCCATATTTAGTTCAACACCTAGAACTGGAAAACCGGACACTGGAATAAAAATGATCCCATTTCATTCAGATTTGACTTTGTCTGCTTGGTCGGTTTAGTAGTGATGTGCCTTGAAATTATCTCTCAATCATTTATTGTTCGCCAATTTGCTGCCCATTTATATTATAATGTTCTGACCCACCGTACAGCGTTTCTTTATTTCCACTGTGACTCATATGTCCTGGGTATGGTTCCAAAATTCCAGGAACTTTCAATAAATTCCCTGGTTTTTCCTAAATTCCAGAGGGAATAAGAAGGAAATCCGGATTCCTCCGACCAAGATTTCGGTTTAAACCAGGGAATTTGTTGAAAGTTCCTGGAATTTTACAACCCTAGACCCGGGAATGCCCATGAGAAGTTATGTCCCTGGGCTGCCCGTGGGGAGGCACGTCCCTGGGCTGCCCGTGGGGAGGCACGTCCCTGGGCTTCCCGTGGGGAGGCACGTCCCCTGGGCCGCCCGTGGGGAGGCACGTCCCCTGGGCCGCCCGTGGGGAGGCACGTCCCCTGGGCCGCCCGTGGGGAGGCACGTCCCTGGGCTGCCCGTGGGGAGGCACGTCCCTGGGCTGCCCGTGGGGAGGCACGTCCCCTGGGCCGCCCGTGGGGAGGCACGTCCCCTGGGCCGCCCGTGGGGAGGCACGTCCCTGGGCTGCCCGTGGGGAGGCACGTCCCCTGGGCCGCCCGTGGGGAGGCACGTCCCCTGGGCCGCCCGTGGGGAGGCACGTCCCCTGGGCCGCCCGTGGGGAGGCACGTCCCCTGGGCCGCCCGTGGGGATGCACGTCCCGGGGCCGCCCGTGGGGATGCACGTCCCAGGGCCGCCCGTGGGGAGGCACATCCCGGGGCTGCCCGTGGGGAGGTATGCCAAAATACAGTCACAAGCTCTGCTGGAGTAAAACACTGTCTGTTTCTCTCGCTCTCTTGCTTATTCACACCCGCACACAAAAATGCAAGCACATAATCACTTCGCACAGACATGATGTGTGTTTTGAACGTTTCCATGTTTTCCACGTGATGTAGATGAAGGGTCGTTTTGTAGGATGCATAAGGAAAGGATTGTTTTTACTTGAGTTTTGTATAGATCTGGAGGCTATTAAAGTATGTATGGCAACCAAATCTGACTGGTGAAAATTGCCCTGGCAGATCATGGTACATATCAGATCTGTAAAATTGGGGGTTCTGGGGGGGGGGGGGGATTTTAAACCTTTGGAATGCACGGGTTTTTACACAAAACAGATGCCAAGTACAGTTACCTAACTCGAGTTTAAGATACCATAAGGACATAGAAAATATGACTAAGAAGTATAATCTTATCGTTAAGCCCCTCAAATTAAATACATTTGAAGCAATAACTCTGTCAGAGAAGATATTGCCCCATGATTCCTCTGTCCCAAACTCGGGCTGCATCACAAATGGCACCCTGTTCCCTATATAGTGCACAGCTTTTGACCATAGGGCTCTGGTCAAAAGTAGTGCCCTATATGAGGAATAGGGGGTGCCGTTTTGGGACGTAACCCTGTTCTGTTTGGCATGGGTTCTCTCAGGAAATGAGGGTATTTTCTTTCATTACTTTCACTCCTCTATGTAATAATATCTTATAGTGAGGACATGGTGTCCCTACCTCAAGTAGAAGACCAACCCCCAAAAACAGAAAAGGCTCATGGGAAGAGTTTCCCGTTCACTTTGCTTACTTTGCATTGATGGCATACCAAAGTTGATATAAAGACAATAGTGCTTCAGAATGGACCCCAGGAAGAGTAGATGCTACATGTGCGGCTGCTAATGGAGATCCTAATGAAAGGCTAAATACTAGAATCAGAAGATACTCTTTGAATGGCATCTCTAAATTTGGCCAAACTCATCACCATCATATATTCATGCGAATTCAAGGGGTAGGTTGACCAGGGCCCATATTCAATCAAATGTCTCAGAGTAGCAGTGCTGATCTAGTCAATTCTGCCTTTTAGGTCATAATGAATAAGATTTACATAGACAGTGGGCACCTAATCCTGAATCAGCACTCTTACTCTGAGAAACACATAATGGATAGGAGCCCGGAACAATCAGGGTCCATTAAGAGTTCTGAACCTCTTGATGAGGTCACTAGGCATTGAACTCAAGTCTCTATAATATAATGACTCACTACTCCTGCTCTCCCCCCACAGCTGCGTTCACCATGATCGGCACTTCCACGCAGCTCTCGGACCAGTGCTCCAAGTTCGCCATCCCCTCCTTCTGCCACTACGTGTTCCCGCTGTGCGACGAGGGGGCTCGGGGCCCGCGGCGCCGCCAGCTGTGCCGTGATGAGTGCGAGGCACTAGAGAACGAGTTGTGCTACACCGAGTACACCATCGCCCGCTCCAACCCTCTCATCCTTATGCAGTTGGAACTGCCCAGCTGCCACCTGCTGCCCCACCCGAGCTCGCCCGACGCTGCCAACTGCATGAGGATCGGGGTGCCCCTGGACAAGCTGGGCACATGTAAGTGGACAATAGACATAGACACATAGACATGAACACATAAGACAAGGACATGTAGGTGGACACCTGAACACAAACATGCAGGCAGAGGTGGACAGACGGATAGACAGACACAGGTTGTCGCCTATATTTTGTAATATGCACATTTTTGAATGACATTTCATTACATCATCAGGTCAAGGAACTATGGGGCGGCAGGGTAGCCTAGTGGTTAGAGGGTAGCCTAGTGGACTAGTAACTGGAAGGTTGCAAGTTCAAACCCCCGAGCTGACAAGGTACAAATCTGTCGTTCTGCCCCTGAACAGGCAGTTAACCCACTGTTCCCAGGCCGTCATTGAAAATAAGAATTTGTTCTTAACTGACTTGCCTGGTTAAATAAAGGTAAAAAAAAAGAAAAAAAAAGTTGTTTGTATTGTGTATCTAGGGGGCCCTCTTGTGGCATTTCTGGAAATTGTTACTTTGACACATTTAGGAAGGGGGAACAACATTTGAAGAAACTTAACACAACTTCAAACTTGCTTCTTCTTCCTTATATGATTTCCTGGCAGTTATAATTCAAACATTGTAAAAACAGATGAAGTCATCCAAAACTAACTTTTAATCTTCGTGAAAGATTCGCCAACAGATCACAGCTGCTACAATGGCAGCGGAGCCAACTACAAGGGCACGGTGAGTGTCTCCAAGTCAGGCTACCCCTGCCAGCCGTGGAGTGCCCAGTACCCCCACAGCCACCACCTGTCCCCCGTGGAGTATCCTGAGCTGCGAGGGGGCCACAACTTCTGCCGTAACCCCGGGGGCCAGATGGAGGGTCCCTGGTGCTTCACCCTTGACCTGCAGGTCAGAGTGGACCTGTGCGACGTCCGCCCCTGCAGTGAGTACTGAACCCCCAGAGTTATTTCATGGCTGGCCGTTGATTTCCATGGAAAATACTCCTGGGCTACAGCACTCAAATACTTATTTACTAAACTTAATAAGAGCTGAGCATGTCTTTTTAGCATTTTGTCACCGATTTGGCACATATCCCCCCACACTTCACATAAAAGGTGTGAGATCTAAGAGTCCACGTCTGGTGGAAAATGTTAGGATGAGTAGTAAAAAAGTAATGTGTTTGTTTGTGATGCCAGTGGTACCATATGTGCATAATGATAGTGTTACCTTTTACTACATGCCATGCCATTCCTCTTACATGAGTACACTTGGACGTTTCTACATTGCATTATATGTACACACATAATAGGCAGATTTTTTCCGGACCCAGATAAAACCTTTAATGAACTAAAATCTAGGCTCAGTGAAGAATCTCCATTGAAAGTGCTTTTCAGTCCAAGAATCTAAATCTGGAAAATCTGCATTTAATCAATAAAAACACTAAAGTAGTTAACTCAGCAAGGCCCAGTTCAAGGTAGAGTCAGCAATACACAAAGTAAAACCGCAATATCGGGTCAATTTCCGAACAAATAATTCCTCTGTTTTGGTCCCATAGCTACCACATTGCAGCGTGAAGTGTGTCTGTGTAGATGTGCAGATACACTGTGTGAGTGCAAAGTATTTCAACGTGTTCACCACCTAAATGTGTGAGGTGCTGCTTGCGGCGACATTATACTGCTGAGTGTCAGTTTGACTAAAGACATACCCTGTTTGACCTTTGACCTCCAGCACCGCCAGAGAACCTGAAGAAGGAGATCCTGTACATCTTGATCCCCAGCATCGCCATCCCACTGGTCATCGCCTGCCTTTTCTTCTTGGTCTGCATGTGCCGCAACAAGCAGAAGGAGCCCACTGACACTCCCCCTCGCCGTCAGCTCACTGCCTCGCCCAGCCAGGACATGGAGCTGCCACTGCTCAACCAGCACAAGCACCAGGTGGGCTAGCTACAGTCATAAGGGCTAACTACTGTAATGTATGCTAACTTTTTTTACCTTTATTTAACCAGGCAAGTCAGTTAAGAACAAATTCTTATTTTCAATGACGGCCTAGGAACAGTGGGTTAACTGCCTGTTCAGGGGCAGAACGACAGATTTGTACCTTGTCAGCTCTGGGAACCTTCCGGTTACTAGTCCAACACTCTAACCACTAGGCTACCCTGCCACCCCTGGGCTAGCTACTGTCATATGGGCTAGCTACAGTCATATGGTGTTGGCTAGCTACTGTCATATGGTGTTGGTTAGCTACTGTCATATGGTGTTGGCTAGCTACTGTCATATGGTGTTGGCTAGCTACTGTCATATGGTGTTGGCTAGCTACTGTCATATGGTGTTGGCTAGCAACTGTCATATGGGGTTTGCTAGCTACTGTCATATGGGGCTAGCTACCATCATATGGGGTTAACTACTGTCATATGGGGTTGGCTAGCTACTGTCATATGGGGTTGGCTAGCTACCGTCATATGGGACTAGCTACCGTCATATGGGGTTAACTACTGTCATATGGGGTTGGCTAGCTACTGTCATATGGGGTTGGCTAGCTACTGCCATATGGGCTAGCTACTGCCATATGGGCTAGCTACTGTCATGGGGTTGGCTAGCTACTGTCATATGGTGTTGGTTAGCTACTGTCATGGTGTTGGCTAGCTACTGTCACATGGGGTTAACTGCTGTCATATGGGGTTAACTACTGTCATATGGGGGTAACTACTGTCATATGGGGGTAACTACTGTCATATGGGGTTAACTAGTGTCATATAGGGTTAACTAGTGTCATATGGGGGCAACTAGTGTCATATGGGGTTAACTAGTGTCATATGGGGGCAACTAGTGTCATATGGGGGCAACTAGTGTCATATGGGGGCAACTAGTGTCATATGGGGGCAACTAGTGTCATATGGGGGCAACTAGATACACAATACAAACAACCTTTAAAAAAAATTTTTTTTACCTTTATTTAACCAGGCAAGTCAGTTAAGAACAAATTCTTATTTTCAATGACGGCCTAGGAACAGTGGGTTAACTGCCTGTTCAGGGGCAGAACGACAGATTTGTACCTTGTCAGCTCTGGGAACCTTCCGGTTACTAGTCCAACACTCTAACCACTAGGCTACCCTGCCACCCCTGGGCTAGCTACTGTCATATGGGCTAGCTACAGTCATATGGTGTTGGCTAGCTACTGTCATATGGTGTTGGTTAGCTACTGTCATATGGTGTTGGCTAGCTACTGTCATATGGTGTTGGCTAGCTACTGTCATATGGTGTTGGCTAGCTACTGTCATATGGTGTTGGCTAGCAACTGTCATATGGGGTTTGCTAGCTACTGTCATATGGGGCTAGCTACCATAATATGGGGTTAACTACTGTCATATGGGGTTGGCTAGCTACTGTCATATGGGGTTGGCTAGCTACCGTCATATGGGACTAGCTACCGTCATATGGGGTTAACTAATGTCATATGGGGTTGGCTAGCTACTGTCATATGGGGTTGGCTAGCTACTGCCATATGGGCTAGCTACTGCCATATGGGCTAGCTACTGTCATGGGGTTGGCTAGCTACTGTCATATGGTGTTGGTTAGCTACTGTCATGGTGTTGGCTAGCTACTGTCACATGGGGTTAACTGCTGTCATATGGGGTTAACTACTGTCATATGGGGGTAACTACTGTCATATGGGGGTAACTACTGTCATATGGGGGTAACTACTGTCGTATGGGGGTAACTAGTGTCATATGGGGTTAACTAGTGTCATATGGGGTTAACTAGTGTCATATGGGGTTAACTAGTGTCATATAGGGTTAACTAGTGTCATATTTTTTATTTATTTTTTTATTTCACCTTTATTTAACCAGGTAGGCTAGTTGAGAACAAGTTCTCATTTGCAACTGCGACCTGGCCAAGATAAAGCATAGCAGTGTGAGCATACAACAAAGAGTTACACATGGAGTAAACAATTAACAAGTCAATAACACAGTAGAAAACAAAGGGGGGGTCTATATACAATGTGTGCAAAAGGCATGAGGAGGTAGGCAAATAATTACAACTTTGCAGATTAACACTGGAGTGATAAATGATCAGATGGTCATGTACAGGTAGAGATATTGGTGTGCAGAAGAGCAGAAAAGTAAATAAATAAAAACAGTATGGGGATGAGGTAGGTGAAAAGGGTGGGCTATTTACCAATAGACTATGTACAGCTGCAGCGATCGGTTAGCTGCTCAGATAGCTGATGTTTGAAGTTGGTGAGGGAGATAAAAGTCTCCAACTTCAGCGATTTTTGCAATTCGTTCCAGTCACAGGCAGCAGAGTACTGGAACGAAAGGCGGCCAAATGAGGTGTTGGCTTTAGGGATGATCAGTGAGATACACCTGCTGGAGCGCGTGCTACGGATGGGTGTTGCCATCGTGACCAGTGAGCTGAGATAAGGCGGAACTTTACCTAGCATAGACTTGTAGATGACTTGGAGCCAGTGGGTCTGGCGACGAATATGTAGCGAGGGCCAGCCGACTAGAGCATACAAGTCGCAGTGGTGGGTGGTATAAGGTGCTTTAGTGACAAAACGGATGGCACTGTGATAGACTGCATCCAGTTTGCTGAGTAGAGTGTTGGAAGCCATTTTGTAGATGACATCGCCGAAGTCGAGGATCGGTAGGATAGTCAGTTTTACTAGGGTAAGCTTGGCGGCGTGAGTGAAGGAGGCTTTGTTGCGGAATAGAAAGCCGACTCTTGATTTGATTTTCGATTGGAGATGTTTGATATGAGTCTGGAAGGAGAGTTTGCAGTCTAGCCAGACACCTAGGTACTTATAGACGTCCACATATTCTAGGTCGGAACCATCCAGGGTGGTGATGCTAGTCGGGCATGCAGGTGCAGGCAGCGACCGGTTGAAAAGCATGCATTTGGTTTTACTAGCGTTTAAGAGCAGTTGGAGGCCACGGAAGGAGTGTTGTATGGCATTGAAGCTTGTTTGGAGGTTAGATAGCACAGTGTCCAACGACGGGCCGAAAGTATATAGAATGGTGTCGTCTGCGTAGAGGTGGATCAGGGAATCGCCCGCAGCAAGAGCAACATCATTGATATACACAGAGAAAAGAGTCGGCCCGAGAATTGAACCCTGTGGCACCCCCATAGAGACTGCCAGAGGACCGGACAGCATGCCCTCCGATTTGACACACTGAACTCTGTCTGCAAAGTAATTGGTGAACCAGGCAAGGCAGTCATCCGAAAAACCTAGGCTACTGAGTCTGCCGATAAGAATATGGTGATTGACAGAGTCGAAAGCCTTGGCAAGGTCGATGAAGACGGCTGCACAGTACTGTCTTTTATCGATGGCGGTTATGATATCGTTTAGTACCTTGAGTGTGGCTGAGGTGCACCCATGACCGGCTCGGAAACCAGATTGCACAGCGGAGAAGCTACGGTGGGATTCGAGATGGTCAGTGACCTGTTTGTTGACTTGGCTTTCGAAGACCTTAGATAGGCAGGGCAGGATGGATATAGGTCTGTAACAGTTTGGGTCCAGGGTGTCTCCCCCTTTGAAGAGGGGGATGACTGCGGCAGCTTTCCAATCCTTGGGGATCTCAGACGAGATGAAAGAGAGGTTGAACAGGCTGGTAATAGGGGTTGCGACAATGGTGGCAGATAGTTTCAGAAATAGAGGGTCCAGATTGTCAAGCCCAGCTGATTTGTACGGGTCCAGGTTTTGCAGCTCTTTCAGAACATCTGCTATCTGGATTTGGGTAAAGGAGAACCTGGAGAGGCTTGGGCGAGGAGCTGCGGGGGGGGCGGAGCTGTTGGCCGAGGTTGAAGTAGCCAGGCGGAAGGCATGGCCAGCCGTTGAGAAATGCTTATTGAAGTTTTCGATAATCATGGATTTATCAGTGGTGACCGTGTTACCTAGCCTCAGTGCAGTGGGCAGCTGGGAGGAGGTGCTCTTGTTCTCCATGGACTTCACAGTGTCCCAGAACTTTTTGGAGTTGGAGCTACAGGATGCAAACTTCTGCCTGAAGAAGCTGGCCTTAGCTTTCCTGACTGACTGCGTGTATTGGTTCCGGACTTCCCTGAACAGTTGCATATCACGGGGACTGTTCGATGCTATTGCAGTCCGCCACAGGATGTTTTTGTGCTGGTCGAGGGCAGTCAGGTCTGGGGTGAACCAAGGGCTGTATCTGTTCTTAGTTCTGCATTTTTTGAACGGAGCATGCTTATCTAAAATGGTGAGGAAGTTACTTTTAAAGAATGACCAGGCATCCTCAACTGACGGGATGAGGTCAATGTCCTTCCAGGATACCCGGGCCAGGTCGATTAGAAAGGCCTGCTCACAGAAGTGTTTTAGGGAGCGTTTGACAGTGATGAGGGGTGGTCGTTTGACTGCGGCTCCGTAGCGGATACAGGCAATGAGGCAGTGATCGCTGAGATCCTGGTTGAAGACAGCGGAGGTGTATTTGGAGGGCCAGTTGGTCAGGATGACGTCTATGACGTCTATGACCAACTAGTGTCATATGGGGGCAACTAGTGTCATATGGGGGCAACTAGTGTCATATGGGGGCAACTAGTGTCATATGGGGGCAACTAGATACACAATACAAACAACCTTTTTTTTTTTTTTTTTTGACCTTTATTTAACCAGGCAAGTCAGTTAAGAACAAATTCTTATTTTCAATGACGGCCTAGGAACAGTGGGTTAACTGCCTGTTCAGGGGCAGAATGACAGATTTGTACCTTGTCAGCTCTGGGAACCTTCCGGTTACTAGTCCAACACTCTAACCACTAGGCTACCCTGCCACCCCTGGGCTAGCTACTGTCATATGGGCTAGCTACAGTCATATGGTGTTGGCTAGCTACTGTCATATGGTGTTGGCTAGCTACTGTCATATGGTGTTGGCTAGCTACTGTCATATGGTGTTGGCTAGCAACTGTCATATGGGGTTTGCTAGCTACTGTCATATGGGACTAGCTACCATCATATGGGGTTAACTACTGTCATATGGGGTTGGCTAGCTACTGTCATATGGGGTTGGCTAGCTACCGTCATATGGGACTAGCTACCGTCATATGGGGTTAACTAATGTCATATGGGGTTGGCTAGCTACTGTCATATGGGGTTGGCTAGCTACTGCCATATGGGCTAGCTACTGCCATATGGGCTAGCTACTGCCATATGGGCTAGCTACTGTCATGGGGTTGGCTAGCTACTGTCATATGGTGTTGGTTAGCTACTGTCATGGTGTTGGCTAGCTACTGTCACATGGGGTTAACTGCTGTCATATGGGGTTAACTACTGTCATATGGGGGTAACTACTGTCATATGGGGGTAACTACTGTCGTATGGGGGTAACTAGTGTCATATAGGGTTAACTAGTGTCAAATGGGGTTAACTAGTGTCATATGGGGGCAACTAGTGTCATATGGGGGCAACTAGTGTCATATGGGGGCAACTAGTGTCATATGGGGGCAACTAGTGTCATATGGGGGCAACTAGTGTCATATGGGGGCAACTAGTGTCATATGGGGGCAACTAGTGTCATATGGGGGCAACTACTGCCATATGGGGGTAACTACTGTAATATATGGGGGTAACTACAGTCATATGGGGTAACTACAGTCATATGGGGGTAACTACAGTCATATGGGGGTAACTACAGTCATATGGGGGTAACTAGTGCCATATGGGGGTAACTACTGTAATATATGTGGGTAACTACAGTCATGTGGGGTAACTACAGTCATGTGGGGTAACTACAGTCATGTGGGGTAACTACAGTCATGTGGGGTAACTACAGTCATATGGGGGTAACTAGTGTCATATGGGGGTAACTAGTGTCATATGGGGGTAACTAGTGCCATATGTGGGTAACTACTGTAATATATGTGGGTAACTACAGTCATGTGGGGTAACTACAGTCATGTGGGGTAACTACAGTCATGTGGGGGTAACTACAGTCATGGGGGTAACTACAGTCATATGGGGGTAACTACAGTCATATGGGGGTAACTAGTGTCATATGGGGGTAACTAGTGTCATATGGGGGTAACTAGTGTCATATGGGGGTAACTAGTGTCATATGGGGGTAACTAGTGCCATATGGGGGTAACTAGTGCCATATGGGGGTAACTAGTGCCATATGGGGGTAACTAGTGTCATATGGGCTAGCTACCGGCATATGGGCTAGCTACCGGCATATGGGCTAGCTAGTGAACTCTAATGACCTTATCCTTTGCAGCAGAGTTAACTCTGATCTTCCTTTCCTGTGGCGGTCCTCATACGATCATATTGGTTTTTGCGACTGCACTTGTTCCAGATTGACTGACTGTCATGTCTTAAAGTAGTGATGGACTGTCGTTTCTCTTTGCTTATTTGAGCTGTTCTTGCCATGATATGGACTTGGTCTTTTACCAAATAGGGCTATCTTCTGTATACCACCCCTTCCTTGTAACAACACAACTGATTGGCTCAAATGCATTAAGAAGGAAAGATATTCCACAAATTTACTTTTAACATGTCATAGCTGTTAATTGAAATGCATTCCAGGTGACTACCTCATGAAGCTGGTTGAGAGAATGCCAAGAGTGTGAAAAGCTGGCAAATGGTGGTTACTTTGAAGAATCAAAAATGTGAAATATATTTTGATTGTTTACCTCTTTTAGTTACTACATGGTTACATATGTCTTTTTTCATAGTTTTGATGTCTTCACTATTATTCTACAATGTAGAAAATACTAAAAACAAAGAAAAACCCTTGAATGAGTAGGTGTGTCCAAACTTTTGACTGTTATTGTATGTGTTATTTTAACATCAGCATCAGTTTAAAAAAAACTCTAATTCTCTCTCTGTTTTCCCCTTGTGACCCAGGCAAAGCTGCGGGAGATCAACCTCTCAGCTGTGCGCTTCATGGAGGAGCTGGGCGAGGACCGCTTCGGCAAAGTCTACAAGGGCCACCTATACGGCACGGCGCCCGGCGAGCAGACCCAGGTGGTGGCCATCAAGACGGTCAAGGACAAGGACGAGGGCACTCTCCGCGAGGAGTTCCGCCACGAGGCCATGTTGCGCTCGCGCCTCCAGCACCCCAACATCGTGTGCCTGCTGGGCGTGGTGACCAAAGAGCAACCCATCAGCATGATCTTCAGCTACTCGGGCCTGGGCGATCTACACGAGTTTCTGGTCATGCGCTCGCCACACTCAGATGTGGGCAGCTCGGATGACGACAAGACGGTGAAGTCCACGCTGGAGCAGGCCGACTTCCTGCACGTGGTGACACAGGTGGCCGCCGGCATGGAGTATCTGTCCAGCCACCACGTGGTACACAAGGATCTGGCTACCCGCAACATCTTGGTCTGCGACAAGCTCAACGTCAAGATCCTGGACCTGGGCCTCTTCCGGGAGGTCTACTCAGCCGACTATTACAAGCTGATGGGCACCAGCCCCTTCCCCATCCGTTGGATGTCCCCGGAGGCAATCATGTACGGGAAGTTTTCTACCGACTCGGACATCTGGTCCTACGGTGTGGTACTGTGGGAGATCTTCAGCTACGGCCTGCAGCCCTACTGCGGCTACTCCAACCAGGACGTCATCGAGATGGTGCGCAACCGTCAGGTGCTGGCCTGTCCCGACGACTGCCCCGCCTGGATCTACACACTCATGCTAGAGTGCTGGAGCGAGTTCCCGGCACGCCGCCCACGCTTTAAGGACATCCACACTCGCCTGCGCACTTGGGAGAGCCTGTCCAACTACAACAGCTCGGCTCAGACCTCGGGCACCAGCAACACCACCCAGACCAGCTCCCTGAGCACCAGCCCCATCAGTAACATCAGCATGAGTGCAACCAATGCCGCGCGCTACGCCAACCCCAAGAAGAACTCGCCCTTCCCCCAGCCCCAGTTCATGCCCATGAAGGGCCAGATGCACCGGCCCATGTTGCAGCAGCACCCGCAGCAGCTCTACATCCCGGTCAACGGCTACCAGCCCATGCCGGCGTACCCATACATGCAGAACTTCTACCCCATGCAGATGTCCATGCACCAAATGGCGCACCAGCAGATGGCGCACCACCCGCCGCAGATGGTGGCCAAGGCAGGATCGCACCACAGCGGCAGCGGCTCCACCTCCACGGGTTACGTCACCACGGCGCCCTCCAACGCCTCCGGTACGGAGCGAGCGGCCTTGCTCAGCGATAGCCCCAAGGCCAACATGGAGGACATGGCGGACGGTGCGTCCCAGAATGGGCTGGGGCATGGAGAGGACACAACAGTCCCCGAAACTGAATTACTGGGTGATAATGACCTGCCACAGACTGACGACATGGAGATGCACTCGGAGGCATAGGGGGACCGAAAGTCTGGAGGACTGGGGAACAAACTAGAGCTGAAATGCTCTGTGAACTTAATTTGTTTGAGTTCAATTGAGCGCCATGAATAAGTGAAGGGAACGCATTGGAAAAACAGTGACTGAATGTTATTTATGGGTTGTTTAGTTGTCACTGGTGCATCCGAATGATATCAGTGTCTCAGGTTCTTCCCTGCAGGACCCCTTTAGCAAAGTGTCATAAAACGAACCCTGAACCCTGAAAGCCGCTCGACAGAAAACGTCAATGAAGAGAACCATTTTCACCATTTGGGCTGCGGGTGCGACCGGCATGGACAGTGTTCTCACTTTGTTGCAAAGCCATTCAGAAGAATTTAGGTTCTTACTGTTTCTGTGCAACATGAAGTATTTTCTTTTCGACAAAGGATTCCTGAAGTTGCCTTGTGTTCATGTTTTCAAAATGTTCAATTGTATAGTAGTAGGCCAATTCCAGAGACGATTTTACTGTGGTTTTACGTGAGACAGGAGTGTCAATTTGGCAGAATGTATGATGAATGGACAGAAACATTTATTGGGAGTTTACAGGGCAATTCCACCACTTTTCAACCTCCATTTTCATTGTCTTAATATGTCTATATATGTTAAAATGGCACATGACATCATCAAAAGTTCAAATGTTTAAAAAGTGATTTTTAGAAACTCGTTGCCGATTTTGAAAATCGACGTCTTACTTTTTAATTTTGAAAAATCGTACTTTTAATCCATACCATGTTATGTCACAGAGAAGCATTTGTTAGGACCACAGATCATAGAAATGCCATACAGTATGTAGATACTGGTAATGTGCTGGATATAATGAATATGAGGTTGAAAAGTGGCGGAATTGCCCTATTAAAACCTTCCTTAGATACAGTATTTTGGAATAAAACTTTATCAAATAATTGTTATACTCAGTAGATTGATATTGCTCATGGAACATGGATGTGTCACTACTCAACATACATCATGTGATAAGACCAGAAAGAACTGTACATGATAAGTATATTAGCGTGGGAATTGTTGATGTTTAGCCTTATTCCGTTTGAGCCTTATGCTCATATTCTCTTTCGTATGGGCTTGTATGTTACACGTTGCTCAACTTCAACTTTGATACCCTGTTTTACAGATTTGTAATTTATGTAATTATTATTTTTTTAAACACAATTTTTGTTTTATCATGCGTTGTTGGCAAAAAAGTGTTTAGTCTTGAGGTTAATACTTAAATGTCATTGCAGCCAGATATTAGCTTTTTTTTTTTTTCCGTAAAGGTGTAATAACAAATGTTAACCATATATTGTATACATCCAGCCACATGGAGTATCCAATAAAGTGATACATTATAAAGACATCAGCCTTGTTCCTGTCTTTATTAAAGCCCACACTTTGCATGTTTGTTGCCTAAGTTTTAGGCCTAGTGCTTATTTGATTCATTATAGTTCCCTTCCTTGGTCATTACCTCCAACACCTGTTTTGCAGAGCCATAGTTCCCTTGGTCATTGTGAGGTTTGTACCAAAAGACTTATGATGGATTTTCATGATGTCACATAGTTCTATAGAAGCTGATATACAGAGCATTATGGGTAATGTAGACATTCTTACGTTTCCTAACTGGCCTAATTAAGTAGTATGCATTGTGACATTAGGGTTACAGACGTGACAAAAACACAAAAACCTGAAAAAAACATATACCAAACACTGAGCGGCCTGTGGAATCTTCTTTTGAGCCTAAAATGAACATCTGTATAAAACTAGGAGCAAGTTTGTGGTATTACAATATAGATGTACACTTGATCCTCCAAACTCCTAGGGTGCATCCAAGATGGTACCCTATTCCATATATAGCGCACTTCTTTGGACCAGAGCCCTTTAAACTTGTCCCAGGGCCGTTGAGGACCCTGTTAACCAAACCAGACCAAACTAGCTGTAACACTGCAGAGCTGTTGACAAACACGGGTAATGATTGACTATCACACACCTGCACAGGCTACGTGCGTGTGTGGGTTACAGTGGGGCAAAAAAGTATTTAGTCAGCCACCAATTGTGCAAGTTCTCCCACTTAAAAAGATGCGAGACCTGTAATTTTCATCATAGGTACACTTCAACTATGACAGACAAAATGAGAAAAAAAATCCATAAAATCACATTGTCGGATTTCTTATGAATTTATTTGCAAATTATGGTGGAAAATAAGTATTTGGTCACCTACAAACAAGCAAGATTTCTGGCTCTCACAGACCTGTAACTTCTTCTTTAAGAGGCTCCTCTGCCCTCCACTCGTTACCTGTATTAATGAATACGTTCTCTATCGAATGCACTGTTTCTGTTCACTTTAAGTTTCAACTGATCAACTGAAAATAAAAGTCAAACAAAACTATTTCTTATTTTTCATCATTCCACGGGAGTGTAACTGAAGATGTATAATTCAATCAATACAGTGCCCTCCATAATTATTGGGACAGGGAAGCATTGTTTCTACAATTGGCAATGAGGTTAAATTGCTGTCAGAACTGTCAGAACTTTAATTTGAGGGTATTTTCATCCATATCTGTATGGTTCTGTATTTATATTCTTAGTCAACCTTGTGTTCTGTTTCTTTGTGTTCTTGAACGTAGCCCTGTCTTTCATTTTTGTTCATTGATTTCACCTGTGTTAGTTACTCAACTGGTCTCATCAGCTCCTTATATTAAGTTCATTGTGTTTGTGCCTTTGTGAGGTATTGTTCGTTTTGACTCTATTAAGCACTTTCCTAGCTCGTTTGTGAGAACCAGTTATAGCCTTCAGTCCTAGTTTTTGATTCACCTGCTTGTTTGCCTGCCTGTGACCACGATTCCTGCCTTCTGCGAAGGCGAAATAAACACCTGCCGCGCTCTGCGCGTGAATCTATACCTTTTTCACTACAATATCGGCTGAACCGTTTAGACAGTACAGGACTTTTTTTGTACACAGTACACCCATTTTAGGGGACCAAGAGTATTGGGACAAATTCACTTATTAAAGTAGTAAAAGGTTAAGTAGTTGGTCCCATATGCATAGCACGCAATGACTACATCAAACGGTTCACTCAATATGGACGAAAATACCTTCAAAATAAAGCTGACAGTCTGCTCTTTAACCTCCTAGTCATTGTTTGATTTCAAATCCACATTTCTGGAGTATAGAGCCAAAATAAAAAATTCGTCACAGTACTAATAATTACGGAGGGTACTATATATCTATATATATATATATTGTATTTGTTATATCCACTTCATCCCCTGAAGAAGAGCGATGTAATGTAAATTATTTTGTTGATAAAATATCCTCTGCTGATATTTTTTTCAAAGAAAAAAGGGGAGAAGGTTCCTTTTACATAACCTTTACCATCAAAAGACAAAATATATAAATGCATTACGATGAACATAAAATAGTATTAAAGTAAGAATATTTTAAATAATCCTAATCTTTGCAGTGAACATACAAATTGAGTAGTTTTGATATCTCTCCCGTGCTGGCATCCCATTTTACGTTTTTGAAATAGGGGGGAATGGCCTTGGTTCGGCTCAAAACGTCAAGCGCTGTAAAATGCTGCATTGTGATTAACAAAAGTGCACGAGCTGCCCGATGCTGGGCTGGCGCGTAAAAACATAACAGACACAGCTTCACTCGATTTATCCTTGTGGTTTTGCAAAGTGTAGGCGTGCCTCACTGATCCAACTGTCAATGACAGCATCCTCGAATGTCACTCTGAATTCATTTAAAAGGCATGCACATAGATGGACCTCGAAATTGTGGCCTACAGAATGGACGTTGCCCGTGCACAGAAAAAAGGTTGGATTTACGAACATCATTTATGGCAAAACAATGGATAAGTGTAGGTGGGATGCAGACTAGCCAAGATACATCGCTTTATCCAAAAGTGATGTCCACGACCACCATGTTGTCCTCTCCTTCTCAGGAGTCTGGTGACAACACCAGCAGCCCTGTGCGTCTTTACGCAAACTCCGTTTTGGGATTAAATTCGACCTTTAGTCCTAAAGGGAGACTACGAGTGCGCAGAAAGAGAGAGTTCATACCCGAGGAGCAGAAAGATGGCAATTATTGGTTCAAAAGGAAAAGAAACAACGAGGCAGCGAAAATGTCAAGGCAACGTCGGAGAATGGAAGGGATTCTGTTAGAGGGGCGAGCAAATGAACTTCTCAGAGAGAACGAAAAACTAAGAGCGACCCTTTCAGCCGTCCAATATCGCGCCATTGGAGTGGACGGTAGTCGTGATAAACCCGTTGATGAACAACTCTTCTCAACACATTGTTTTCATCCGGCCTCAACTAGTGTCCCTCGTGCGGCTCCTTGGATGCTGCCACCTGATGTGTCATTTGGCACAACGTTTAATGTTTCAAAAGATGTGTCGGACAATACATTTACTCCTGGATTCACACATAACCCAGATTTCCCCAATGTTGGCACCTGTCGAAGAACCCATCTTAACTGTTCAGATGTTTCTCACCAATTCCATTCTCCGGACAAGGAATGTTTCTCCGGAGCTGGAGTACCCGATTCTTATCCACCTGTGCCAATTTTGAATGACTATCAGTGCTACAGAAATGTTGGTATTGCATGCAATGTTGGACATTATCCTTCTCATATATTTGAATCACCATCCAGATATAGCACCTCTCCAAATGTCGGCATATCATACTCAGTGATTCGGACAAGCGCTCAATACTCCAATACACGTGCGCACCATGCACGAGATGCCAACATTGAAGATTTTGCAAATGGAAACACACCTGTGGATCTCGACCGCGCAAATAAAATAATCTCAACTGACCGTCAGAGTCACCGTACAGAACCGTGCTCTTCGGAAATAACTGAAAGGGGCGCACAAGCCCATGACAGAACAACCACCGAAGCATCTGACGGTGGGACAATGTACCTTTTACCTCACAAATTGAGGTTCAAAGCTAACAAACCTTTAAAAGAACAAACGAATTTGTTGAACAGAGCTTCTACAGATAACGACAATGAAATAAAGAACAGTGGTCAACTGTGCATCTACAATGGGACTAGGCCTATGCGCCATATGGATGAGCAAGAATTGATACAATGGGATTGCGAAAAAGAAAGTAAGAATAATTCAAGTAGGTCGAACATTCAACCTGAAAAAGACAAGTTGCCGCAATATTTTACCAGCTCTTGCAGTAAACTGTTAGTGTCAAAAGAAGCAACGACGCCAGAAATAATGACAAGTTCACCTGCTACAATCGTCTCAGGTGAAATGATTGAGAATGGACATTTAAGGCATCAGTTGGCGTCGCTATGTGCCGAGGTGAAAAACCTAAAGCAAATAATTTTGTCAAAATCGCACAGATTTTTGGATTGAATCCCCATTGACTGTTCTAACCTTTTTTATTTTTTTATTTTGTTGTTGTTGATATTATGCTGCTGTGTTGCCCTTCCAAAATCTGTTTTGGCTTAAAACTATTGAAGCCTATTATAAAATGTAAGTTAACGGTATGTTATGATTAAAATTCCCTAAATGACAATGGTCCTATTATATGCCTAGTTCGTTTATTATTCAAACATACGTTGAACAGTAAATTACATGAATATGGACTTTGCCGCCAGGTGATGTCGCACTTTCTTTATAAAGAGCATGAGTCTGTAAGCCCTACCTACACATTGGTACAGCTCATACTAATTCGTTTTTCATCCTTCATCACATAATTTAGCAATTTGGATAAATTATCTTACTTGTGTTAATAAGTTAGTCTAGTCATGGTTGAGGGCAGGTGTAAATAGTCATTGTTGAGGGCAGGTGTAAATAGTCATTGGGCCAGTGTAAAATAAATAGGCACGGTTATATTGCTCATGTTCCATTACTCCAAGTATTTTTCTTGAGTAGCCTAGAAACTAAACTGCACAATTCGATTCATATTAACTTGGCCTAAGTTATGGTCATTAAAAAATATATATATAAATATATATATATAATAAATAATTTTGGTTACAATATATATACAATATATATATTGTAACCAAAATTATTTAAACGGACTCTAAATATGGCATCAAATATGGCATCATATCTAGTTTGAATCTATTTTAGTCAATAGAGGACACTCTTGTTTTGCAGGGTCACCTCATTGTTATAAATGTACTATATATGGTGGTGTATGTTAGCTCACTAAAGAGTTGACTTTGGTTACTTTAATGCAAAAATCTTTAACATTAATGTTTTTTTTTTCTAGAATCGTATTTGTACTCGAAATGTTTCCATCTAATTCAAATATAAAAAATTGCCATCAATCCAAATTCACAATGTTTTAAATTCTTCGATTGATATGAATATCTCTTGTTACTGTGTTCCCCGAAAAAGATTTGCGACTTCACGAGCATCGGACTTGATATGTCTACTGGAATAAAGAATCATTGGCTCAAAACAGAAAATGCTGGGTTTCAATTGGCTGCGTGGGCTTTCACTCACTGCACGCCGCCAATACACTTCTCCACTGACCTACTAACACAAATTCATGAGGCAGCGGTCACTTCGATTACTGTTCTCCTGGCAACAGGATATTATGCTCGAAGCACGATTGCAGATTTTTTTTTTCTTCTGAGTAGGGTCTGTAGAATCTATATATGGGTTTTGTTTCTTGGGGGACTGTGGTCTAAACACCCAGCATCACTTTCTACTCCACCCATTCCATTGGTCCAATTCCAACACACTGTAGGCCCTATCAATTATACATTGGCTTATAGAGAAATAAAATTGTCTAAAGTGCTATATATATGTTTTTTTTATTACCTAATTGTTTTCTTTATAAGCCAATGTGTCATTTATAGGCATTACAATGAATGTAATGGTTGGAGTATATACTGCTGCTGGGTATATAGACCTAAGTACCCCCAAAACACCATCTATAGATTCTACAGAGCCTATTGAGTATACCCAACCACACTTTAACTAAAGGCACATAGAATCGTTTTTTCTCTATAAGCCAATATGTAATGTATAGGCCCTACAGTGTATTGCATTGGGATCAATGGAATGGGTGGAGTGGAAAGCCCAATATTGTGAACATTGTCTGAACATGGTATTTTTTCGATATGGTTGTCTTAAAAAATGTTTTTAGAAGCATATGTGTAATTGTTTCCATGAAGTCCTTATTTCATTCGCTTCTAATCACAATAAAATGTCCATTGATTAAAATCTAATATCTTAAATTAATTAGTTAACCACATTGCAATGTTTTGAAATGCGGGCTTTTATTTTGAAGAATTCATCATTAGCATACGTCACCGTTTGTGCTGCTGGCAGAATACTAGTGTCACTCCGAAAGGAAAAGCGAAGCAGACAAGGAACGTTTCTCCAAATTTACTGGATTTTTACCTCCGGCAAAACTATTTGTTTTTGTAAATCAGAAACTCAGCCTATACTCTTTTACACGGTATACATCGGAAAACAATACTTTTTTTATCAACCTGATGCTTGAAAAGGTAATTTTTATTTTAGTTAAGCGTTGGAAAGCCAGCCATACTGGTGGAAATTATGTTTACGCAGTCTAGTTGGCAGCCCTAACTATTTAGTCTCTATAGACAAAATCTCTAGCTATTGTATTGCACCATATTCATTCATTTTAAAAGTTTACCTGTTATTTTTTTTAAAAACGTATTACATTAACTCATAACAAGTGTATTACTGTGTAATTAGCTAGTTGGATAACTGTGGTATCACGCATGATGTAACGTATGAGGTTCGCCTGCTTGGTTAGCTGTAACCGCTGGAGACTTCACATGTTGCTACAGTAGCGAGCGTGCGGGTTAGTTTGATATTTTGTATCATTTTAGGCTCGATAACTACCAGTAAACATTACGCGCAGAACATGGCACAGTGACCTGGAATTCGATGTGGGTGGATTTGCTGCTGTCTCTCTGCGGATGGAAAAAAAAATGTTTAAAAAAATGTTATATATATAATAGCCTAATATGCCCGTGTTGGTAGCTTTTCCAAGCACTGCTTTACATCACACCGTTGCAGTTTAAAATGGGCATTAGCCTACATACAGCAAGCAAAACATGCATGGGACTACCTATGTGTGATGCTTTCCATTGAGGAAATAGGCTTGGATAATGCATTTCAAGTAGACATATATTTGTTCTTAGTGTTAGATCATTTTTCTTTAAACCAATTTACCAGTCCTGTATAGGCTAACATTGCATAACCGCCTCAGCCACAGAATTTGCTGGGGAGGGATGGAGTTGATCGCGCTTATTTTATAATCCTGACACAATGAAGTAATCAGGGGCAATGGGAAAGGACGGTGAACGAGCACCTCATTCTTTCGGGTCCTGTTCTGACTGACAATCAGAACATTCCGTCGCTGTTTAACGATTGAGGAACTTTGCACGCTACACCTATAGACTGTCTAGAGTTGTTGCCCATAGGCTAAAATGACTCACAAATCCGAGCATGGTATCAAAAAAAGAGCGGGGAATCAATATTTACAGAGTGTATTGTTCAATTTGGTACGCGTTTGGCGACATTGTAAGCAACCGTAGTATAACACGTTATTGTACCGTTGTTGCCTACACTATTGCCGCGATATTGACTCAAGTTCATTCCAAAAAAAAAAAAAAACTCCATTATAAATGTATAGAAAAACATCGCAGACTCATTCGCACGTGTTTCGGGCCTTTAGTTAGCATAGTGTCAATTGTGACAGTCTGACGTCATTGTTCCCTGATTTTGTTTTTATTTTGTTGTTTCTGTCCGACCACGTGTGATGATTATGACTGGACGCATTCCTTTGTTCCTTGTTTTGGGGAGTTATGGGAGCACGGTGTAAGGCTTCAATATAGGAACACAATGTAACTACAGTATAGCTGTGTAGTTTTTTTTTTATTCAATTGCTGCTTAATCTGACTATAAGCCTAGGCGGTGGTTACTAAAGGACCACGCCTTTTGTAAAGCCCACGCATTTGGCTCCGAGTTGTTTATCTCATTCGATTTGAACGCACCGCCGAGTTTGACCATTGAAGGTCATTGTCAGGCAGTCTCTCAGCTCTTTTACGACTGGAGCTAAACATCTATGTTTAGGGTAGTGGGTTTACGGCACTAATAGATCTTGCTGTTCAACTGACATGCCGCAAGAAAATAGCAAATAGCTTTTCCTCTTAGACTGTTTTGAAACGGGCATTGTTTCAGTGTGCATGACTTAATGCTTAGACCTCTGGCGATGACATCATTTGTAGAGCCTGAATGGGGTCGTGCGCGCTCAAAAATCGCATAATTTTCGCCACTCTCCGACTAATGGATTTCGCAGTTGTGTCATCCTAAAATGTCAGAGTAGTCTTGTCCTCCATTCGTCCTGGAAAACGTTGTACTTGTTACACGCATCTACTTTGTCTGTAGATACAGATGGACAGTCTAATGTATTTATGATAATGTTTTTACCTAATTCCTACACAGTACTTTTAGAAGGAGAGAGAGGGAGAGAAAGAGATCAAGAATGACTTGCTTTGGCAATGTAAACATGTTTCCCATGCCAATAAACCCATTTGAATTAGAATTTGAGAGGGAGAGAGAGAGAGAATGGGACCCAACTAATGGTAATAGTTAATAAAACCTTGAATCCACTGTAATACATTTTCTCTAGTGAAGAATGAAGATAGGGCATCTGATTGGTCTGTTATAATAGGGAAATGGAGACCTGATTCAGCAAGCATATCCCTCTTGATATTGTGATCTCAAGAGGTTGCAAAGTTTAACAGTTTATGTCCCCTCTTAGGATGAGTCGCATCAATCAATCAAATGTATTTATAAAGCCCTTTTTACATCAGCAGATGTCACAAAGTGCTGTACAGAAACTCAGCCTAAAACCCCAAACACCAAGAAATGCAGATGTAGAAGCACAGTGGCTAAAGAAAAACTCTCTAGAAAGGCAAGGACCTAGGTAGAAACCTAGAGAGGAATCAGGCTCTGAGGGGTGGCCAGTCCTCTTCTGGCTGTGCCAGATGGAGATTATAAGAGTAGATGGCCATTAAGGCAAGATTGTTCTTCAAGATGTTCAAACGTTCATAAATGACCAGCAGACTCAGAGTTGTAAGATGTGTGGCCAAGGGCCACCCTCAGTGGTGTAACCTGCTCACAGGCACCCTGTCAGTAAACAATACAGAATTAAGCAATAAGGCCCGAGGGGGTGTGGTATATTGCCAATATATCACAGCTAAAAGCTTTTCTTACGCATGAGCCTGGATAGAGCAATATTGGCCAAATACCACAAGCCCCTGAGGTGCCTTATTGCTATTATAAACTGGTTGCCAACATAATTAGAGCAATAAAAATACATGTTTTTGTCATACCCATGGTATACGGTATCTGATATACCACAGCTGTCAGCCAATCAGCATTCAGGGTTTGAACCACCCAGTTTATAATAAATAATAGTACATACCTGTACCTAAACAGTGTATTGGACATGGACTGGTGTAAATCTACTGTTAAGCAGGAGGTGAATGTTAAATAAATGTTTTTGTCATACCCATGGTATACGGTATCTGATATACCACAGCTGTCAGCCAATCAGCATTCAGGGTTTGAACCACCCAGTTTATAATAAATAATAGTACATACCTGTACCTAAACAGTGTATTGGACATGGACTGGTGTAAATCTACTGTTAAGCAGGAGGTGAATGTTAAAGCCATTACATAAGCTTACTATGCAGACATTCCGTCATTTGTTACGAAGCTCAACTGAGCTCAGACATTAATTTTCCTCTGCTGTAAAAGTCGCTTTACATTATGGTGTAATAATACAAGATGTCCAAAGTCTAGATTACAAAATGGGTTTTAAATAATGGCGTGGAGGATATTTCACGTCTCAAAACCGCTGAGGATTTCAGCTACTTTGAGAGTCAGTTTATACTAAACGTTATGAGATTATTGTGGCATCACTAACTCCAGATCCAGTTTTTCAAGTTCATCCACCTATAGCTATAAGTTTGAAGACAAAACCATATTATGGTGCCTGGCTTGCTTAACTAGCCTGGCTACTCCTTTTCGGGTATATATGATATGTTCTGCACAAAAAATCCCAGTCAAACACAAAACTTGCCCTTTATTACGCAGTATGTAGAAAAGGTGAGCGTGCATATAATCTTCAAGAATGTGTTTCTTACAGTACTCTATGAGTACTAAGCAACATCTATGTTTACTCAGCCGAAAGATCCATGTGATAGTGATGTACACTGTGACTAAGCACATGAAATGGAAGCCAAAGACAAATGTGAAAAGCCATCTGATCTTAAACCTTGATATCTAAAACTTCTCTTTTTCTTTTCTCAACAGCTTTGGGGAATTCTAAAGGACCATTCCCCCATTTGGAACTACCATTGTTGGACACACATGTCATTGGTACCTTTTGGTTTAAGATAACGAGATGTCCAGTCAAAAGGACTAAGGACCTATGAGTTTCTTGAACACAAATATCCCAATCGTTGAAATATGCAGACCATCAAGAGTGAGCCACTGTCAAATGGCTCCTACAGCGGAGAGGACGCCCTGGTTCTGGCTGTGGCCCTTCAAGGGGCTGACAGGGATCTGATGGACCACAAGCTCTCCACCATGCCCTTCAAGGCCAAAGGCACCTCCTGCCGCAGGAAACGGGAGTTCATCCCCGACGAGAAGAAAGACAATCTCTACTGGGAGAGGCGGCGCAAGAACAACGAGGCGGCCAAGCGTTCGCGGGAGAAGCGGCGCCTCAATGACATGGTGCTGGAGAACAAGCTGCTGGCCCTGGGCGAGGAGAACGCTTCCCTCAAAGGAGAGCTGCTGGCCCTGAAACTCAAATTCGGCCTGGTCAGCTCTGCGGCCTACACGCAGGAAGTGCAGAAGATCTCTGTGTCAACGGCCGCCCTCTACCACGACTTTGTCTCGCCGGGCGAAGCCCGAGGCTCTTGCATCAGGGACCTAGAGTCCCCTCACCTGGGCAGCAGCTGCATATCGGTCATCAAGCACTCCCCTCACAGCACGCTGTCTGACATGGCTGAAATCTCTGCAGCGACCAAGGCTAGCATGTGCAGGACCCCCGAGATCATCAAGCAAGAGCCAGCCGAGCACGGAAGCTACGTGCGTGAGAGGAGCAGTCCATATGAATTGTACAGGAACTACATTGCCAGCCCTTTCTCCGGGGTTTACTCCCAACCCTCCCCATTCCTGCCGCTCACCAGGTCGATCAGCAACTCCCCGAGGACCTCGGACGACGGGGCCGTCAGTAAGTCCTCGGACGGCGAGGATGAGCAGCAGGTCCCCAAAGGCCCCATGCCACATGCCGCTGACCCGAAGAGCGTCATCGTATCCCGCCTCAAAGTGCCAGATGCTTGTTCGTCGGCTCTGCCCCACAAACTGAGGCTCAAGAACAGGGCCATTCCAATCAAAGTGGAGGCCATCGACCCCGACTACGACTCTTCTGGAAAGTCTTCCTCTCCCATCGACATGTCGGCCAGAGAAGACTACCAGAGGGGCCAGGGTGCCGTGGCGGACTACATGCAGTCGCCCCTCAGCCCCTTGTCACTCCAAGTGACCAACATCCGGGATTGGACCCACCGGCCAGAGCACTGGCACAAAGACAGCTCAGAGAAGCCACAAAATAGCTACCAGAACAGGCTCTCCCCGGTCCCTGTCTCCAAAAAACTCACTCTGGACCTTGAAGACGGCTCCTACGCCCACTCAGACTCTGAGAACTTGTACTTAAAACGAGGCATAGCTGACCTGTCTGCAGAAGTTTTGTCTCTGAAAAGACTGATAACATCGAGGCAAGGGTCCGTGATAGAATCAACCAAAAGCACCTCTGATCATGAGTCATTATCGAAAGGATGTTACTCAAAATGAGTTTGCACAATGCCTGGTTTTCCACTGTATTTACTATTGCACTGTGCGGTTGATATGGTGTATAAATGCAGTACATTTAAAATGAATGGTGTGTTGTGCACTTGCTGTTGTAGTTCGGCGTATCTTCTTCATAGCTCCACCTGTAACCCAAAGCCAAATGTCAGGCTGAGGCTACTGTACATGCACATTTTATGTCAACTTTTAAAAGTTTTGTTGTAAATGGTGACTTTTTTGTTGACAATAAATATGTGTAAGCACTGAACCTTGTGCGTGTGTGTCTTTTAGCAGTATTATTTTCAGTTGATCTGTTAAGTATTTCAACAAACAGTTCACGACAAGGATGCAAATAAATCATTGTCTCTGACACTGGTAGGATTAATGCAATACACTCATCAGAAACTGTTCATGTCCATTACAATCTCTGAAGAGTTTAGCAGGGGAAGCAGGGGAAAAACTACAGGTGAGACATGTACATGAAGGCTCTGCAGATGCCTGCTTTTGTGTTCCCAACCCAGACAAGTTAAAGAAACACTACGTGAGTTAAATTGCTTATTGTTTACATACAATTTTGGATAGAATTTTTGCTGAATGGTTCAAGTCATATACATTTATGATAATTATCAATTTCTTACAGTATATCATGAAACCACACAAAGTATTAGGCCAACAATAGCCTATATGCTTTTTGCTGATAAGTGTGGGGAGGTGTTGCCCTTTCTGTCCAATGAGGTCATTTATGGACAATATTTCTGTCCATTTAAGGGGACCCTTTTTGGCCCAAGAGCACCCCAAAGCAAAACAATAGTATTTTTAACCATGAAAATCAGCTGACTAACATACAACTAACTATACAACCTTACCTTGAAATTAGAACATTACATTTACATATACAGTAAATTAATAATTATGAATAAATTAGTGCCATCCTGAAGCCATTGAGAACTTGTTTTCTCACAGCAACCAGCCTAACTTCCATTATGTCAAAAAGAGTTTATTGATTTCGGTCATATGGCCACAACTATAACAAAGTAAAGCATTGAAGACCATGTTGGCTCTGTCCCCAGTATCTTGGTCAAATCAAATCATCAAATCACATTTTATTAGTCACATGCGCGGAATACAACAGGTGTAGACCTTAAAGGGAAATGCTTACTTACGAGCCCCTAACCAACAACGCAGTACAAATAAGAATAAGAAATAAAAGTAACAAGTAATTAAAGAGCAGCAGTAAAATAACAATAGTGAGACTATATACAAGGTACCAGCACAGAGTCAATGTGCGGGGGCACCGGTTAGTCGAGGTAATTTAGGTCATATGTACATGTAGGTAGAGTAATTAAAGTGACTATGCACAGATGATAACAACAGAAAGTAGCAGTGGTGTAAAAGAGGTGTGTGTGTGGGGGGGGGGGGGCAATGCAAATAGTCTGGGTAGCCATTTGATTAGATGTTCAGGAGTCTTATGGCTTGTGGGTAGAAGCTGTTAAGAAGCCTCTTGGACCTAGACTTGACGCTCTGGTACCGCTTGCTGTGCGGTAGCAGAGAGAACAGTCTATGACTAGGGTGGCTGGAGTCTTTGAAATGTTTTGGGCCTTCCTCTGATACCGCCTGGTGTAGAGGTCCTGGATGGCAGGAAGCTTTGCCCCTGTGATGTACTGGGCTGTACGCACTACTCTCTGTAGTGCCTTATGGTTGGGGGCCGAGCAGTTGTCATACCAGGCAGTGATGCTCTCGATGGTGCAGCTGTAGAACCTTTTGTAGATCTGAGGACCCACCTGAGGACCCATGCCAAATCTTTTCAGTCTCCTCAATTACATTATAAGATAATGCCTGGGATGTAAGTCTACAGACACGTAATAATAACAATATCTCATTAAATCTGGGTCAGTAATCCAGCCTCATCACAGCAAAAACTACTATACAGTCTACATTCCTTCACTGGCTGACTGGGGTACTACTGAAATTATTGGTTTAAAGACTACAGTCTCAGTCATTTAAATGATTGAAATACCACATCATTTTCATGAATAGCCTACCTTAATGAGATTAATAGAAACTGTCTTTCTTAATCCATTATAACCATAAAACTAAGCCACAGGAGAACAATGGTGTCATGCACAGTCATGTTTGCTAATAGCCAAACTGCTTAATTTCATTGAATGTCATTCCTTGAGCACTGCACACAGGATCAAGGGCAGTTACCATGTAAAGAGATACAGCACACTGCAGTGTTTACATTTTGTTGGTGGTTTCACTCTTTGATGGACAACCTGAGACCAATGCATCTTGAGTGCAGGCAACAATTAAAGTTGCTTCGTTTTTGTCCCATCTAATGCATGTTTGGGCAAAAAATGCGTTTGTGCCATAGCTCAGAATTTCACTGTAGTGTTATTACGGCCTCGACGAAGATACGCAGGTCAAAGTGATGGATTTCGATGGCGAGTTTTTTGTTTGTTTAAACAATTATGGAGAGAGCATTGTTTTATGGCTGTAACTAGCAGAGGGAATCCTATTCTGCGGCTGGTCACGTGGTCAACCCCACGTCACACTCGGTTCAAAGTTGAAAGTCAAAACAACACTGCAGCACGACAGTATGGCGGTTCTTGTGGGTTGCCGAGTACTTCTGCAAGCTATTCGACCCCAAACGGGTACCATCGAGGGAGTGCGCAGATTGCAGGAGCATACGAAGTCTTTGCACAATGTCCTCAACAACAAACTACAGTACATTCGTCCGACAAGCAATGGAGCGACCCGTCATTACAGCTCCGATAATAAGGATGACTTGAGCATTAGATATCTGGACGGAGAAGATTCAGGTAGCTAGCCATTGCCATTAGTGTATAAAACAATCCCAAATCGTGTTGTTGGTGTAAAACGACTTTGTTTCAGGAAGTGTGTTGCCAAATCATAAAGCTATAACAACTCAACACGCTTGAGTTGCCTGCAGATAAAGCTGCTCTGTTAGCTGCTACGCTATCTATCGCTCAACGTCTTAACTGTCAAAAACAATTTTGCAGTGACTAATCCTTTGAAAGAGAAACATTGTTTCTAAAAATATGTTATATGTCCTATGCTAATTATCAAACGTTGAAAGAAAACGTATAGAACGAATCCTATTTCACTAGTGTAGACTGTAAAATAAATGCTGTGGTGAAACCACTAATCATATCACTTGGTCCAAGCTTCCTGACATCTAGGCTCTTTATACCAGGCGGTGTCAGAGAAAGGCCCCCCAAAATGGTCAGACTCCAGTTACCCCAGTCATAGACTGTTCTCTCTGCTACCGCACGGCAAGCGGTACCGGAGCGCCAAGTCTAGGTCCAAGAGGCTTCTTAACAGCTTCTACCCCCAGTCCATAAGACTGCTGAACAACTAATCAAATGGCCACCCGCCTTTGTTTTTACACTGCTGTTACAAGCTGTTTGTTATCTATGCAAAGTCACTTTACAAATGACCTCGACTAACTTGTACCCCCGCACATTGACTCGGTACCGGTACCCGCTCTCTATAGCCTCGTTATTGTTATGTCCTTTTCTTGGTACTATTTAATTTAATTGAATTATTTGACCTTAATCTATTTCTTGAACTGCATTGTTGGTTAAGGGCTTGTAAGTAAGCATTTCACGGTAAGGTGTCTACACCTGTTGTACATGACCTATTGCCTACATACCGGATTTGAATGACTGACACATAACACTAAAGAAAGCTTAAATTGCCAATATTTTTCTTTATTTTAGTCTTTTTTGGTGGGGACTATTTTGGTAAAACGATTCCCAACTGATCCAATTGTAAAACTAGATAAATCCTGTCCAAAAAAGATTTGTCACATTTTCTCTAGCTATGTCAGAGATAACTATCCAGAAGTCAACTACATAGAAAAACCTTAAACTTTTTCAATGGAAACTACATACAACATCCATGTTCAAATTGACTGCAAGTTATTTGTCAGTGTCAATTACTTGACTCTGCAAAATCTCACAAAATCTTCCCAACCTTTGATCTTGTCCTAATGTCAATATAAAGGATGACGAGTTTGGTATTATCCCTTCAATCCCTAGTCCAGGACTTGCCAGTTAATGTCAAAAGTATTTTGATAAATTCCTCGCCTGCTTATCAAAATGTCAGAGAGAGTACTGCTTCCCTCTTACATTTTTCATGACCCCACCCCCCCTCGCCTTTTTTCTGCTCCTGCTAATCGCTGTTATCTATGCATAGTCACTTACCCCCTACCTACATGTAAATATTACCTCAATTACTTAACTATCCTGTACCGTGCACATTGACTCGGTACCGTCACCTCCTGTGTATGTGTGTGTGTGTGTATGTGTATGTGTATATATATATTATTATTATTTAACCTTTAACTAGGCAAGTCAGTTAAGAACTAATTCTTATCTACAATGACGGCCTACCGGGAACAGTGAATTAACTGCCTTGTTCAGGGGCAGAATGACAGATTTTTACCTTGTCAGCTCGGGGATGATTCAATCCAGCAACCTTTCGGTTACTGGCCCAAACCTCTAACCACTAGGCTATAGCCTCATTATTGTTATTTTGTGTTACTTTAAAATAAAATAAAAACTACTTGAGTTTATTTAGATTATTTTTCTTAAAACTACATTGTTAAGTATGCATTTCACTGTAAGGTCCAGGATTTTCCTTGCCGCCTCAATCAAATCAAATGTTATGTCACAGGTGTAGGTCACACCTGTTGTATTCGGCGCATGTGACATAACATTTTATTTGTTTTGATTGAGGAGGCAAGGAAAATACCGGAGGATTCTAGAAAAACACTTTTGAGATTCACCCATGGCCATTGGCCTCTGTCTGGAGACGTGGAACCAAGAATACATTCCCACAACCCTCTGTGGGCACAGTGCCATAGTGTTATTGCTGGTATTCAGTATGATCACAGATGTAGTATGTAATAGGACACATTTACACACTAAGGGATCATATTGATTTATGGCGCACCAGATTATATAATTTCCATGTTATATCATAGTACTATGGGTGTACTATATTCAATCATAGTGCTATGGCACTATACTATATCATGCTACTATACTATATTATAGTATTATGGTACTGTACTCTATTTTATCATCGTACTATGTTACTGTACTATATTATATCATAGTACTATGGTACTGTACTATATTATATAGTACTATGAGTGTACTATATTATATCATAGTACTATGGTACTGTACTATATTATAGTACTATGGTACTGTACTATATTATAGTACTATGGTACTGTACTATATTATAGTACTATGGTACTGTACTATATTATAGTACTATGGTACTGTACTATATTTTATCATAGTACTATGGTACTATATAATATCATATATCATGTTTGTTATTCATGGACCCCAATCTGTCTGTTATTCATGGCCCCCCACCCTGTCTGTTATTCATGGCCCCCCACTCTGTCTGTTATTCATGGTCCCCCACTCTGTCTGTTATTCATGGCCCCCCACTCTGTCTGTTATTCATGGCCCCCCACTCTGTCTGTTATTCATGGCCCCCCACTCTGTCTGTTATTCATGGCCCCCCACTCTGTCTGCTATTCATGCCCCCCCACTCTGTCTGCTATTCATGGCCCCCCACTCTGTCTGCTATTCATGGCCCCCCACTCTGTCTGCTATTCATGGCCCCCCACTCTGTCTGCTATTCATGGCCCCCCACTCTGTCTGTTATTCATGGCCCCCCACTCTGTCTGCTATTCATGGCCCCCCACTCTGTCTGCTATTCATGGCCCCCCACTCTGTCTGCTATTCATGCCCCCCCTATTCTGTCTGCTATTCATGGCCCCCCACTCGGTCTGCTATTCATGGCCCCCACTCTGTCTGCTATTCATGGCCCCCCACTCTGTCTGCTATTCATGGCCCCCTACTCTGTCTGCTATTCATGGCCCCCCACTCTGTCTGCTATTCATGGCCCCCCACTCTGTCTGTTATTCATGGCTCCCTCTCCGTCTGCTATTCATGGCCCCCCACTCTCTGATATTCATGGCCCCCACTCCGTAGTCCTAACGTTTCATCTATCTTTTAGGGATTGTCGTCTTTGGGATCAATCGACCAAAGCAAAAAAATGCCATCAGCAAAAACCTTGTCATTCAGGTATGTATGGAAATCCGTGAGGTAGCCTACACATAGTGTGGCTGTTATTAGCACCCATTTTGATTGTGTTCTCTGTTAGATGACTGAGGCTGTGGAGAGTGTAAAAAAGAACAGCAAAGTGCGGACTGTCATCATTTGTAGCATGGTGCCTGGGATATTCTGTGCAGGTACACAACAACTTTATATTTTGGGTGACAATAGGGGTCAGACAGTTTGAACTATACCCATGATGCATTTACAGTGTAAGTGATAGTCTTAAATATAAATACAAATCTATGGGTATGTTGTTAATTTAAAGGCTGACATTTGAGTGTACATTTGAAAATATCCTGCATGTATTTTTTATAACTCACTGGGGTGTGGAATAAGTTACCGCTAGCCATAATCTGTGTTTTATGCTTTTATGCTGTCTGTAACTGTAGCGTAGATGCTGGCGGAAAAGCTTGGGGGTGCAGAGAGAGCAAATTTTCATTCTATTACATGATTTATTGGATGACAATGACATGTTGTTTTCTCTGTTACAGGTGCGGACCTTAAAGAGAGGGCCAAAATGCACCAAAGTGAAGTTGGACCCTTTGTGTCCAAGGCAAGGGCACTAATCTCAGAACTTGGTGAGGGAATTGTTGATGACTTATTTCATAGGGCCGGGACGGTACCAGTATCACAATATTTTTTTCCCAATACAAAAAAAAAAATGAAAACACGAAACAGACCAAACTCTTTGCTACTTTAAACAGACATACAGTGCCTTGCAAAAGTATTCGGCCCCCTTGAACTTTGCGACCTTTTGCCACATTTCAGGCTTCAAACATAAAGATATAAAACTGTATTTTTTTGTGAAGAATCAACAACAAGTGGGACACAATCATGAAGTGGAACGACATTTATTGGATATTTCAAACTTTTTTAACAAATCAAAAACTGAAAAATTGGGCGTGCAAAATTATTCAGCCCCTTTACTTTCAGTGCAGCAAACTCTCTCCAGAAGTTCAGTGAGAATCTCTGAAGGATCCAATGTTGACCTAAATGACTAATGATGATAAATACAATCCACCTGTGTGTAATCAAGTCTCCGTATAAATGCACCTGCACTGTGATAGTCTCAGAGGTCCGTTAAAAGCGCAGAGAGCATCATGAAGAACAAGGAACACACCAGGCAGGTCCGAGATACTGTTTTGGATACAAAAAGATTTCCCAAGCTTTAAACATCCCAAGGAGCACTGTGCAAGCGATAATATTGAAATGGAAGGAGTATCAGACCACTGCAAATCTACCAAGACCTGGCCGTCCCTCTAAACTTTCAGCTCATACAAGGAGAAGACTGATCAGAGATGCAGCCAAGAGGCCCATGATCACTCTGGATGAACTGCAGAGATCTACAGCTGAGGTGGGAGACTCTGTCCATAGGACAACAATCAGTCGTATATTGCACAAATCTGGCCTTTATGGAAGAGTGGCAAGAAGAAAGCCATTTCTTAAAGATATCCATAAAAAGTGTTGTTTAAAGTTTGCCACAAGCCACCTGGGAGACACACCAAACATGTGGAAGAAGGTGCTCTGGTCAGATGAAACCAAAATTGAACTTTTTGGCAACAATGCAAAATGTTATGTTTGGCGTAAAAGCAACACAGCTCATCACTCTGAACACACCATCCCCACTGTCAAACATGGTGGTGGCAGCATCATGGTTTGGGCCTGCTTTTCTTCAGCAGGGACAGGGAAGATGGTTAAAATTGATGGGAAGATGGATGGAGCCAAATACAGGACCATTCTAGAAGAAAACCTGATGGAGTCTGCAAAAGACTGGGATGGAGATTTGTCTTCCAACAAGACAATGATCCAAAACATAAAGCAAAATCTACAATGGAATGGTTCAAAAATAAACATATCCAGGTGTTAGAATGGCCAAGTCAAAGTCCAGACCTGAATCCAATTGAGAATCTGTGGAAAGAACTAAAAACTGCTGTTCACAAATGCTCTCCATCCAACCTCACTGAGCTCGAGCTGTTTTGCAAGGAGGAATGGGAAAAAATGTCAGTCTCTCGATGTGCAAAACTGATAGAGACATACCCCAAGCGACTTACAGCTGTAATCGCAGCAAAAGGTGGCGCTACAAAGTCTTAACTTAAGGGGGCTGAATAATTTTGCACGCCCAATTTTTCAGTTTTTGATTTGTTAAAAAAGTTTGAAATATCCAATAAATGTCGTTCCACTTCATGATTGTGTCCCACTTGTTGTTGATTCTTCACAAAAAAATACAGTTTTATATCTTTATGTTTGAAGCCTGAAATGTGGCAAAAGGTCGCAAAGTTCAAGGGGGCCGAATACTTTCGCAAGGCACTGTATGTTTTGTAATATAGAAATTAGATTTCCGCAGGGGCGTGGACATCAACTCTTAAGGGGTTAAAAAACCTGCTGTATGTAAAATATTGTGTGCTATAGCTTGGAAAATCAGGTAATGTGACTCTGGATGACAACATAATGATGTTTTTTTTCTTCCAACATTAGGGACGTTTTTCCTAAAGAAGTTAAATCCGCTTCGTGTTTTGTTTCCTTTCCACGATACTAACTAGTATCGCGATACTGGTATTGTCGCGGCCCTATTGTCACGGCCCTATTGTCACGGCCCTAGTATTTCACACAAATTAGTCTGGACATTATGTCCCAAATTGTTTCATGTTCACAAAGTAGCACATTAATCATTTCATCATCCTCAAATCCATTCGAGTCATTGATGATAATTGCTCATTTCCTGTGGTTATAAATTCATGCCAGGTGGACTGGAATGAGATGACTCATTCCATTCCATTTTTAGAGTCTTGTTATTCACTAGGCCAGGGATATTCAACTCTTACCCCACGAGGTCCGGAGCCTGCTGGTTTTCTCCTCTACCTGATAATTAATTGCACCCACCTGGTGTCCCAGGTCTAAATCAGTCCATGATTAAAAGGGAACAATGAAAAAAAACTGTGGAACTGGCTTGGAGGTCCAGAGTTTAGTTTGAGGGCACCTAGCCTATATGGGATAAACACTGAGCTGCCACACTGCACCTACAGTGCATTTGGAAAGTACACAGTCCCCTTGACTTTTCCCACATTTTCCCCTTCTAAAATTGATTAAATAGTTTTTTCTCCTCTTCAACCTACACACTATACCCTTTTAATGACAAAGCAGAAAAAGGCTTTTAAATAACAAAACGGAAATATTACATTTACATAAGTATTCAGACCCTCTACTCAGTACTTTGTTGAAGCACCTTTGGCAGAAATTATAGCCTTGAGTCTTCTTGGATATGATGCTACAAGCTTGGCACACCTCTATTTGGGGAGATTCTCCCATTCTTCCATGCAGAACCTGATGGTCACTTCCCTGACCAAGGCCCTTCTCCCCCAATTGCTCAGTTTGGCCAGGCAACCAGCTCTAGGAAGAGTCTTGGTGCTTCCAAACTTCATTCCATTGAAGAATGATGGAGGACACTGTGTTCTTGGGGACGATTCAATTGTGCAGAAATGTGTTGTGACACAATCCTGTCTCGGAGCTCTACAGACAATTCCTTCGACCTCATGGCTTGGTTTTTGCTCTGACATGCTCTTCCAACTGTGGGACCTTATATAGACCGGTGTGTGCCTTTCCAAATCACGTCCAATCAATTGAATTTACCACAGGTGGGACTCCCAAGTTGTAGAATCATCTCAAGGGTGATCAATGGAAACAGGATGCACCTGAGCTCAATTTCGAGTCTCATAGCAAAGGGTCTGAATACTGATGTAAATAAGGTATTTCTGTTTTTTATTTCTTATACCTGTTTTTTCTTTGTCATTATGGGGTATTGTGTGTAGATTTGATGAGGGGGAAAAAAACAATTTTAATTCATTTTAGAATAAGGCTGTAACGTAACAATATGTGGAAAAAGTTAAAGGGTCTGAATACTTTCCCGAATGCGCTGTATGTATTTACACATTGGTTTACACAAGGTTCAGTTCTTCAGGGAGATGTGTTCATATTGTCTGTACACATTTTACTCTGTTGTGATTGAGGGCTAAGGACTCATTGCTAATTCATAGTGTCATTTATACATATTTCATTTTGTTATTGTTTTATGTTGTGGATGTGTGTGAGACATGACTGACTGTCTTCAGAGAGATGATCGATGACATGTCTTCTTATTTTCTTTGTGTCTACTGGAGCAAAAATTTCCATCCATACTCCATTTTGACAAATACCCCCGTTTCTGTGTAGGTAATCTGCCCATGCCAACGATCGCAGCTATCGATGGAGCCGCCCTTGGTGGTGGTCTGGAGATGGCTCTGTCCTGTGACATCAGAATTGCCTGTAAGTAACCCATTGTGCTAAAATGGGTGTGCCGGTGCTTGTATGTAAACAGGTACATATAGGTAGCAGGTAGCCTAGTGGTTAAGGGTTTTGGGCCAGTAACCGAAAGGTCACTGGTTCGAATCCCAGAGCAGACTAGGTGAAAAATCTGTCGATGTGCCCTTGAGCAAGGCACTTAAACCCTAAATTGTTCCTGCAAGTCGCTCTGGATAAGAGAGTCTGCTAAATGACTAATATATAGGGGTGTAGCATAGACATTACAGTACACACAGCTAGAATTTCTCTAGAGCCTCCAAAGATTCATACTAGCAAAACAAAGTGTTGACACAGTGTCTTTGTGCTGGGTCGATTATGAGACATGATAACATTCCTGTTCAACAGAGTTAATGTACATGTTTTTTTCAAATACTGTACTTCTCTAGTTGAAAAATGATCACGAGCAAATATAAGAGAGTCTACATGCCCCCACATGCCCTGATGAATGAATAGGCTGTACAGAACAGATTTAGTAGAATTTACCTGACCTATATTTTGTTTCCCCACATTGAGAGATTAGACTATGGCAGTTGGTTGATTCATTTCCTGATGAAATTAGTATAATTTGATTTGGCGTTATGATATTTGTAAGATGAATGCCTATCTAAAACATCACTGTATTTGATCAAATTGTTGTTGAACGTACATGTTGATGTCCTCGTCAAGTGTTTACAAGTCCCTTCTATTGAGATGCACACGGCTTCCATTCGCTGGAGAGAATCAACGCTCCATCTTTAAAATTACCAAGGAACAGATGTCAGCGTGTGCAATGTTTTTCCTCAGCCTCAGAATTAAATCTGTTCCTCGTTTCTAGCACGTCACTCCCCTTCCCCGTACGAGAGCGCTGCGATATTCCGTATTCTTTCACACATGTTCTCTGATGAGTTTATTAGCATCTATTTTAAGCATCGGATTGGATGGGCGGGGGGGGGATGTGTTCACAGATGAAAGTGGCTTTAAAGTTGGCATCATAGCACCATAGCACCACATCATAGCACCACAGATTGGATGTGATCATGCATGCCAGACTTGAGTGACTGAAGAGTCCTCTCTGAATGAATCAACTGTCGACTGTCAACTGTCGACAGCCATAGTGGTTGTCATTGTTGTTAGTGAGGGATGAAACTAAAGTATTTTGTGAGGGCCGACTCAGTAGCTGTGTGGTTCTTGGTGCCTGGGTGGGTGCAGAAAACATTTTACAACCTAGAATGTATAAATCCCTCCTTTATTTACATTTCTGTGGCCTGTAAGCCAAAAGGTAAACACCAAAATAAAGGTGCACCAACGGCATGGTAGACATGTTTTCAACCACTGTTACCGATATAAATATATTGTGCATCCTTACAACAACAAAACAGGTCACTCACATTTCACACCCTATGTAGGGATGGAGAGCAACTTACACCCTCTCTCTTGTTTCCCTTGGGGTTAGGGGTTAGGGGTTAGGGTTAGGGTTAGGGGTTAGGGTTAGGGGTTAGGGTTAGGGTTAGACAATCAACTAGACTTAAAGTCTTCCATATTTCCCTGGTTTTTAAACAACACCTGCAATGGTAAGAAAGCATATCCAAACACGCTTCAGCCCAGCTTGAAAGTAAAAGGGGAATCGGGTGCTCGACCCAGGGACTCCCCAAAATATTCTTTACCCCAGGACACGTCAACTGGTGAAATAAAGAAAAAAGAGCACTTTGTTTCTGCATTATGGGTGGTTCGAGCCCTGGATGCTGATTGGCCGACAGCCATGGTATATCAGACCATATACCACGAGAATGACAAAACATTTATTTTTACTGCTCTAATTATGTTGGTAACCAGTTTATTATGGCAATAAGGCACCTCGGGGGTTTGTGATTTATGTCCAATATACCACGCGTTGCGTAGCGCCGAAGAACAGCCCTTGGCCGTGGTATATTGGCCATATACCACACCCCCTCAGTCCTTATTGCTTAAGGATAAGTCCCTCTAAATATACATATTCAAGCCAAGACGTGGGATTTGTTAGTTTGCTCTGAGCCGATGCTGGAATTCCCTTTCTATTGAAAGGAAATAGATCAAAGATGTTTGTCTAGAACTGATTGATTCCAGATATTCTGACTCTGTCACATTTCCCTTTTTCTGTAGCTAACAATGCAAAGCTCGGCCTGACTGAAACCAAACTCGCCATCATTCCAGGAGCGGGTAAGGTTTAATTTCCTAGAGTGCTGTTGTGCCTTTGTGTGCTAAGACTACAATTTGTGAAATTGACAATCAAACCAAAAATGCTTGCCTTTCAAATTTGATCACAAGCGATATGGTGAATATACAACCACTTTCTAAATTACACAGTTTTGTATTTCTAAGAAATGTCAATATCAAGTGCATGTTGTTGTTTGAAATAAATTGCGGCATTTGTCCAGGCGTGACGTGTGGCGACATTCTCTCTCTTGGCTGTTAACACGTCCTACATCGATGGGCCACATGGCTTTTTTCTTTCCCAGAATCCCTGAGGGTTCTTTATTTAGTATCCCTGGTGTACCAACTCTCAAATGTTGACCAGATATGAGGTTGACTGGGTCAATTTGGATAAAATGGTGCACCGCATGAAAATGTACACAGAGATATATTTTGGTTGCAGAATTGTTTAATGTGGCATGAAAATCAAAGCTTAAGAGAGTGTCTGTGTCTCTGTCTAACCTAAAAGAAAAGCTGCTCCGATATGTAAGCAAGGGAGAGATATGTATCATTGTGTCCTAGCTATGTATGTGGTAAATGCCTGTTTGTTTCCTGCCTTTTATCAACAATTGTAACCAGGAAGGAACACACTTCTCATTTGTTCGCCTACAAATGTACACAACCTTGACCTGCTGTGGGTCAGCCTTTTATTAGGAGAAGCTTACACTGACTCATTCTAGCACATATTCCTCAACAGTTTTTATGGCACATACAGTATACTACCCAAACTCTTTGGACATCACTTAACCAATATAATTGTGCCATATTTGCAACATGAATTGATGAGTAGTTATAAGGGAGGTCACAGTAGGGAATCCATGTCTGATTTGAGCTACACTGGTGTTGAACCCCCTTCCCCTCAAGGATTGTTTAATAAAACCAGCTTACTTCTCCCCAGTCTAAGAGTAGAGAGGCATCAACAGAGGTCTTGTGTCTGTTTATAGCTATTAGCTGCACAGCCACCCAAAGTGGAACGGAGAGAATTCTGAAGATGTGTAGACTGCTAAACCTGTGGAGCATAATGAAACGTAGTTCTCTATGGTAGACTGCATCTAACGGCTTTAATGAAGTGACAGCTGCGTTCATATAGATGATGTCGCCGTAGTCTAGGACCAGCACGAAAGTCGACTGAATGATCCTCGTTCTACTATTGAACGAGAGGCTTGACCTGTTTCTATCTTTCTTGTTTTTATAGAAGTCCCTTTTTATTCTCAGATTAATAGTTAACTCATCAATGTGTTAAAAAAAAAAGACAACTTGTTGTCTATCCAGATTAATGTGCCACCAATGACATTACTCTCACTCAAATGTATGGAGCACCATCTTGGGCCTATCTGTCACAGAGATGTACATTTGTCTGTCAGTGTGAATTCTGTTTGGACAGGTGTTCTGACAGGTGTTCTACATTACATAGAGCATGTCAGTCATTTCTGAGGCACCACCAGCCCATTGCTGTACGATTCATCAGGGCTGATGTCAGACCTTTGTCCGTCTCTGTCCAGGGATTCAGGTGCCCTTTGTCTTCGTCTCTCGCAAGGCCTAAAGGGATTTAGCTCTTGACATTTCGCTGGCTGCCTCTCTGAAAAACAATTTCTCTCTCTGCTGATCCTCTCCTCACACTTTATTTTTGTGGGATATTTGACAGCCACAGTTGTCACACGTTTCATTATTTTTAAAGTCAAATTTGACTATTGAGGATTGACCTAATGAACTGTCAATGGCCTAAAATGTATCATTGAAGTTTTAGTTGTGATTTGTTTTCATTACAGTATCAATCGTGTCCACGGAAAAGCTCTTGCAGCATCAAATGATTCCCAAAATAACAGATTTGATGTCGATGGATTCAAACCCAAATTAACTTTAGGAAGACAGCTGGTGATTGCATCGCATGCAACTCATTGTTGCACTATTTACTTAAATCTTGTGTAAATAACCTCTGCCTTCTCACTGGGCATCGTTTAACATTTTACATATCACTTCCCCTTAAAAATAATGTTCTAAGGATTATTTGGGGATTATTTTTTGGGGTGTGTGTGTGGGGGGGGGGGGGGGGGGTGTATGAAAGGTCCTCTAAATTAAGAACAACAAAGAGCTCTTGAGGTTCTCCAGTATCCACAGCTGAGAAACTGAAGGAAGTCAGTCCAAGGGTGTGTCCCAATAATATCTCCTTTCTCCTGAAGTGTGCACTTGCATTGGATTGGTGTAGCCAGAGGCTAGTGGGAGTGTTTCCACTGTATTTCTGACACATGTCATTTCCTTTCAATTCAGTGAAGGGAATGGAACAAGTGCACACCTATGGAGGAAGGAGAGATGATTGGGACATTATTCAACACTATCCTCCCCTCCCACTCCATCAGGCTGAAGGAGATTCTAGAGCCCTGTAAAAGCAGTCATTTTATTATTCACCCCAAAAATTCTCACAAATGTAGTTTTTTCCATTTTGTTTTTCCAGGTTACAGTTTTCCA
Organism: Oncorhynchus kisutch; assembly: GCF_002021735.2. Classification (NCBI taxonomy): domain Eukaryota; kingdom Metazoa; phylum Chordata; class Actinopteri; order Salmoniformes; family Salmonidae; genus Oncorhynchus; species Oncorhynchus kisutch. The sequence goes on along the minus strand of NC_034196.2, from coordinate 41,050,320 downwards.
ATTTTTTTAATTCAGATTTTTGCTTTCAAAATCACACTTTTTGAAATAGAAAAACAACAAAAATGTATGTTTTAAGTCCGCAACATTAACCCACATCAGTAGACCACTTTTTTAACTCTGGGGAAAAAATCTAAGAAATGTAGATTTTTTAAAAACATTTTAGTAATTTAGCAGAGGCTCTTATGCATAAATCCAGAGTGATTTACAATTAGTGCATTCATTTTAAGATTGCTAGGTGGGACAACAACACATCACAATCGTATCAAGTACATTTTCTCTGGATTTTGGGGGTAGTTACCTTTGTAATGCAAGTGCAGACCAACCATTGTTTTGGTGGTGTTTCTTTAGTGCTCATGGGATTGCAGAGTTTGCAAAACAAATGGCCACTGGAAGGATGCCAATAATCATAATTTAATTCTGCAAGGTAAGGCATAGGCTACTTTGTAGTTAACATTTTATTGAAAAGGTTTTTGGGAAAAGCCTTTCCATCTACTAGCAGACAGTTATCGTTAGCATTATCGCTAATGCAACACGCAACACACACTGACGGGAATTCCTGTGCCCTTTAAGAAAGTTGCAGGAAAATACCAATCACTGATGCAAATTTGTTCATGTCTTATGATTAACTTGGCCAATTTAAATCTCTATGAAGTTCAATACATTTAGTTGAGTTCCTACTAAATTCAATACATTTTGTTGGTATCATACTAAGTTCAACACATTTTTGAAAATTGTTTGTGTTTTCCGCAACATAGATTTTATACGGGCCCAAAGCTTCACTACAACAGCTGAATAGACCCGTGGCCAAGCAGCGGATCAGAGAAGACTGCCTGTCTTCTAATGAGGTCTCACTAATGCACCCAAATGCCTTTATTTATTTATTTTTTTAAATCTGTTCGGTCTCTATTGAAATTTGAGAGCGAGATATTCTTATCTAGGCCAGAGAGAGAGAGAGAGAGAGAGAGAGAGAGAGAGAGAGAGAGAGAGAGAGAGAGAGAGAGAGAGAGAGAGAGAGAGAGAGAGAGAGAGAGAGAGAGAGAGAGAGAGAGAGAGAGAGAGAGAGAGAGAGAGAGAGAGAGAGAGAGAGAGAGAGAGAGAGAGAGAGAGAGAGAGAGAGAGAGAGAGAGAGAGAGAGAGAGAGAGAGAGAGAGAGAGAGAGAGAGAGAGAGAGAGAGAGAGAGAGAGAGAGAGAGAGAGAGAGAGAGAGAGAGAGAGAGAGAGAGAGAGAGAGAGAGAGAGAGAGAGAGAGAGAGAGAGAGAGAGAGAGAGAGAGGAAATAAGAAGGGAGAGAGAGAGAGAGAGGAAATAAGAAGGGAGAGAGAGAGAAGAGAGAGAGAAAGCTCCACCTGGTTGAAAATAGGTCACCAAATCCTTGGCACCCGTCCAAGTCTTTGGAGCTTTATTCACCGCTGCCGCCGCACTCCCTGGAAATGTGGGGGTTGGGTGGGGTGGCAGGGGAGACGTCAGCAGGATACAGTTTTTGTCTGGCAGGCGTGTCGTCCTGTGCCCTGGAAGACATTTACTCACTGGCCTGTTATTAAGCGGTATCTATCTGAAGGGCTGTTGCAGTTACCCACGGAAATGTCTGACCACTGGCCCTCCAACCTGTCCGTCTGTGTGTGCGCTGTCTGTCTTTCTGTCTCTCTCTTTGTGTGTGTGAGCTGTCTGTGTGTTGTGTGAGAATTTCCATGAGAAAAATGTGGGGGAAGATTTTAATTTACTGGCCGTTTTCAGAAATTTACCGGTGCGTAAATAATTAGCATTCATCTTAACATACCAAGCAACTCCTGTAATCAAACAAAACATCATTTTCAAACGTTGGCCAAAATGTAGTTTTACGAGATAACAACATTCTAAACGCTGCACCTGATGTGAACGGTAAGTAACAGAGAGGAAAATCTCCCTCATAGGTACACTTCAACTGTGAGAGACAGAATCTAAAACAAAAATCCAGAAAATCACATTGTATGATTTTTAAGTAATTCATTTTCATTTTATTGCATGACATAAGTATTTGTTAGTACTCAGCTAACCACGGTTTGTGGTCATCGGCTGTCCTTTGGCTCGAGAATCTATCGCCAGTTTTGCGCGGCGCAGTGCGGCTCGGAACGGAACATACCGGACCAATTTTTCTCTCCATGTCCCTGGATTTCGGCCGCTGGCTCTGGACATTCATACCTGGATCTCACAGCTAGCTAGCTGCTATCCGTGTGACTATCGGCTTTCGTCGATTCCGGAGCTAACATCAATTGTTCCGGAGCTAGCCAGCTGAAGAGTTCCATCAATCACTCCTCGGCTGCAGTCTCCTATCCGGACCCGTTTTGCTGCCTACGCGGAGCCCCAACGGGCCTTCACAGCTGGACTGCCGACGTTGTCTACCCGAGGGAGTTGTCCGGCTGGCTCCTCCGGCGCGACGTTGCCTGGGCGCCCATCTGCGGCCTGCTAGCCGTTGGCTGTCTTATCGGCTGCTATCTGAATAGACAATCGGACAATTTTTATTTTATTTTTATTTATTTTTTTTTCTTCTTGGGCCTCTATAACTATATCTATTGTTTTTATTTTTGTTGTTGTTGTGTGATTTGGATTAATCCCCTCTACCACACGGAAACCCACTAATCTACTGACGGAACGCAAGAGGTGGCTAATAACAGACCTCCATCCTATGCTAGCTTGCTACCGATTTAGCTGTCTAAATCGCCATGACCCCCAACCAACCTCTCCACTCACTGGACCCTTTTGATCACTCGACTAAGCATGCCTCTCCTTAATGTCAATATGCCTTGTCCATTACTGTTCTGGTTAGTGTTTATTGGCTTATTTCACTGTAGAGCCTCTAGTCCTGCTCATTATACCTTATCCAACCTATTAGTTCCACCACCCACACATGCAATGACATCTCCTGGTTTCAATGATGTTTCTAGAGACAATATCTCTCTCTTCATCACTCAATACCTAGGTTTACCTCCACTGTATTCACATCCTACCATACCTTTGTCTGTACATTATACCTTGATGCTATTTTATCGCCCCCAGAAACCTCCTTTTACTCTCCGTTCTAGACGACCAATTCTTATTGCTTTTAGCCGCACCCTTATTCTACTCCTACTCTGTTCCTCTGGCGATGTAGAGGTGAATCCAGGCCCTGCAGTGCCTAGCTCCACTCCTATTCCCCAGGCGCTCTCTTTTGACGACTTCTGTAACCGTAATAGCCTTAGTTTCATGCATGTTAACATTAGAAGCCTCCTCCCTAAGTTTGTTCTATTCACTGCTTTAGCACACTCTGCCAACCCGGATGTTCTAGCCGTGTCTGAATCCTGGCTTAGGAAGACCACCAAAAATTCAGAAATTTTAATTCCAAACTACAACGTTTTCAGACAAGATAGAACTGCCAAAGGGGGTGGTGTTGCAATCTACTGCAAAGATAGCCTGCAGAGTTCTGTCCTACTATCCAGGTCTGTACCCAAACAATTTGAACTTCTACTTTTAAAAATCCACCTCTCCAAAAACAAGTCTCTCACCGTTGCCACCTGCTATAGACCACCCTCTGCCCCCAGCTGTGCTCTGGACACCATATGTGAACTGATTGCCCCCCATCTATCTTCAGAGCTTGTGCTGCTAGGCGACCTAAACTGGAACATGCTTAACACCCCAGCCATCCTACAATCTAAGCTTGATGCCCTCAACCTCACACAAATTATCAATGAACCTACCAGGTACCTCCCCAAAGCCTTAAACACGGGCACCCTCATAGATATCATCCTAACCAACTTGCCCTCTAAATACACCTCTGCTGTTTTCAACCAAGATCTCAGCGATCACTGCCTCATTGCCTGCATCCGTAATGGGTCAGCGGTCAAACGACCTCCACTCATCACTGTAAAACGCTCCCTGAAACACTTCAGCGAGCAGGCCTTTCTAATCGACCTGGCCGGGGTATCCTGGAAGGATATTGATCTCATCCCGTCAGTAGAGGGTGCCTGGATATTTTTTTTAAATGCCTTCCTAACCATCTTAAATAAACATGCCTCATTCAAGAAATTTAGAACCAGGAACAGATACAGCCCTTGGTTCTCCCCAGACCTGACTGCCCTTAACCAACACAAAAACATCCTATGGCGTTCTGCATTAGCATCGAACAGCCCCCGTGATATGCAGCTGTTCAGGGAAGCTAGAAACCATTATACACAGGCAGTTAGAAAAGCCAAGGCTAGCCTTTTCAAGCTGAAATTTGCTTCCTGCAACACTAACTCAAAAAAGTTCTGGGACACTGTAAAGTCCATGGAGAATAAGAACACCTCCTCCCAGCTGCCCACTGCACTGAAGATAGGAAACACTGTCACCACTGATAAATCCACCATAATTGAGAATTTCAATAAGCATTTTTCTACGGCTGGCCATGCTTTCCACCTGGCTACTCCTACCCCGGTCAACAGCACTGCACCCCCCACAGCAACTCGCCCAAGCCTTCCCCATTTCTCCTTCTCCCAAATCCGTTCAGCTGATGTTCTGAATGAGCTGCAAAATCTGGACCCCTACAAATCAGCCGGGCTAGACAATCTGGACTCTTTCTTTCTAAAATTATCTGCCGAAATTGTTGCCACCCCTATTACTAGCCTGTTCAACCTCTCTTTCGTGTCGTCTGAGATTCCCAAAGATTGGAAAGCAGCGGCAGTCATCCCCCTCTTCAAAGGGGGGGACACTCTTGACCCAAACTGCTACAGACCTATATCTATCCTCCCATGCCTTTCTAAGGTCTTCGAAAGCCAAGTCAACAAACAGATTACCGACCATTTCGAATCTCACCATACCTTCTCTGCTATGCAATCTGGTTTCAGAGCTGGTCATGGGTGTACCTCAGCCACGCGCAAGGTCCTAAATGATATCTTAACCGCCATCGATAAGAAACATTACTGTGCAGCCGTATGCATTGATCTGGCCAAGGCTTTCGACTCTGTCAATCACCACATCGTCATCGGCAGACTCAACAGCCTTGGTTTCTCAAATGATTGCCTCGCCTGGTTCACCAACTACTTCTCTTATTGAGTTCAGTGTGTCAAATCGGAGGGTCTGCTGTCCGGACCTCTGGCAGTCTCTATGGGGGTGCCACAGGGTTCAATTCTTGGACCGACTCTCTTCTCTGTATACATCAATGAGGTCGCTCTTGCTGCTGGTGAGTCTCTGATCCATCTCTACGCAGACGACACCATTCTGTATACTTCTGGCCCTTCTTTGGACACTGTGTTAACAACCCTCCAGGCAAGCTTCAATGCCATACAACTCTCCTTCTGTGGCCTCCAATTGCTCTTAAATACAAGTAAAACTAAATGCATGCTCTTCAACCGACCTGCACCTATCCGCCTGTCCAACATCACTACTCTGGACGGCTCTGACTTAGAATACGTGGACAACTACAAATACTTAGGTGTCTGGTTAGACTGTAAACTCTCCTTCCAGACCCATATCAAACATCTCCAATCCAAAGTTAAATCTAGAATTGGCTTCCCATTTCGCAACAAAGCATCCTTCACTCATGCTGCCAAACATACCCTTGTAAAACTGACCATCCTACCAATCCTTGACTTTGGCGATGTCATTTACAAAATAGCCTCCAATACCCTACTCAACAAATTGGATGCAGTCTATCACTGTGCAATCCGTTTTGTCACCAAAGCCCCATATACTACCCACCATTGCGAGCTGTACGCTCTCGTTGGCTGGCCCTCGCTTCATACTCGTCGCCAAACCCACTGGCTCCATGGCATCTACAAGACCCTGCTAGGTAAAGTCCCCCCTTATCTCAGCTCGCTGGTCACCATAGCATCTCCCACCTGTAGCACACGCTCCAGCAGGTATATCTCTCTAGTGACCCCCAAAACCAATTCTTTCTTTGGCCGCCTCTCCTTCCAGTTCTCTGCTGCCAATGACTGGAACGAACTACAAAAGTCTCTGAAACTGGAAACACTCATCTCCCTCACTAGCTTTAAGCACCAACTGTCAGAGCAGCTCACAGATTACTGCACCTGTACATAGCCCACCTATAATTTAGCCCAAACAACTACCTCTTTCCCTACTGTATTTAAATTATTTATTTATTTTGCTCCTTTGCACCCCATTATTTTTATTTACTTCCATTGCAAATCTACCATTCCAGTGTTTTACTTGCTATATTGTATTTACTTTGCCACCATGGCCTTTTTTTGCCTTTTACCTCCCTTATCTCACCTCATTTGCTCACATCGTATTTAGACTTGTTTATACTGTATTATTGACTGTATGTTTGTTTTACTCCATATGTAACTCTGTGTCGTTGTATGTGTCGAACTGCTTTGCTTTATCTTGGCCAGGTCGCAATTGTAAATGAGAACTTGTTCTCAACTTGCCTACCTGGTTAAATAAAGGTGAAATAAAAACTAATTTAAAAAATTTGATACATCAGAAAAGCAGAACTTAATATTTGGTACAGAAATGTTTGTTTGCAATTACAGAGATCATATGTTTCCTGTAGTTGTTTTTTACCAGGTTTGCACACATTGCAGCAGGGATTTTGGCCCACTCCTCCATACAGACCTTCTCCAGATCCTTCAGGTTTCGGGGCTGTCGCTGGGCAATACGGACTTTCAGCTCCCTCCAAAGATGTTCTATTGGGTTCAGGTCTGGAGACTGGCTAGGCCACTCCAGGACCTTGAGATGCTTCTTACGGAGCCACTCCTTAGTTGCCCTGGCTGTGTGTTTCGGGTCATTGTCATGCTGGAAGACCCAGCCACGACCCATCTTCAATGCTCTTACTGAGGGAAGGAGGTTGTTGGCCAAGATCTCGCGATACATGGCCCCATCCATCCTCCCCTCAATACGGTGCAGTCGTCCTGTCCCTTTTGCAGAAAAGCCTCCCCAAAGAATGATGTTTCCACCTCCATGCTTCACGGTTGGGATGGTGTTCTTGGGGTTGTACTCATCCTTCTTCTTCCTCCAAACACGGCGAGTGGAGTTTAGAACAAAAAGCTCTATTTTTGTCTACATGACCAGTCTACATGACCGTCTCCTATTCCTCCTCTGGATCATCCAGATGGTCATTGGCAAACTTCAGATGGGCCTGGACATGCATTGGCTTGAGCAGGGGGACCTTGCGTGCGCTGTAGGATTTTAATCCATGACGGCGTAGTGTGTTACTAATGGTTTTCTTTGATACTGTGGTCCAAGCTCTCTTCAGGTCATTGACCAGGTCCTGCCGTGTAGTTCTGGGCTGATCCCTCACCTTCCTCATGATCATTGATGCCCCACGAGATGAGATCTTGCATGGAGCCCCAGACCGAGGGTGATTGACCGTCATCTTGAACTTCTTCCATTTTCAAAAAATTGCGCCAACAGTTGTTGCCTTCTCACCAAGCTGCTTGCCTATTGTCCTGTAGCCCATCTCAGCCTTGTGCAGGTCTACAATTTTATCCCTGATGTCCTTACACAGCTCTCTGGTCTTGGCCATTGTGGAGAGGTTGGAGTGTGTGGACAGGAGTCTTTTATACAGGTAACGAGTTCAAACTGGTGCAGTTAACACAGGTAATGAGTGGAGAACAGGAGGGCTTCTTAAAGAAAAACTAACAGGTCTGTGAGAGCCGGAATTCTTGATCAAATACTCATGTCATGCAATAAAATGCAAATGAATTACTTAAAAATCCTACAATGTGATTTTCTGGATTTTTGTTTTCGATTCCGTCTCTCACAGTTGAAGTGTACCTATGATAAAAATGACAGACCTCTACATCCTCTGTAAGTAAGAAACACTGCGGATTTTGCAGGTTATCAAATTCTTGTTCTCCCCACTGTATGTGAGAATGCTATTCATTAACTACAGCTCAGCGTTCAACACCATATTGCCCTCAAAGCTCGTCAATAAGCTAACAACCCTGGGACTAAACACCTCCCTCTGCAACTGAATCCTGGACTTCCTGACGGACCGCCCCCAGGTGGTAAGGGTAGGTAACAACACATCCGCCACACTGATCCTCAACACGGGGGCCCCTCAGTGGTGCGTGCTCAGTCCCCTCGTGTACTCCCTGTTCACTCTTGACTACACGGCCAGACACGACTCCAACACCATCATTACATTTGCAGATGACACAATAGTGGTAGGCCTGATCACCGACAATGACGAGACAGCCTATAGGGAGGAGGTCATAGACCTGGCCATGTGGTGCCAGGACAACAACCTCTCCCTCAATGTGATCAAGACAAAGGAGATGATTGTGGACTACAGGAAAAAGTGGACCAAGCACGCCCCCATTCTCATCGACGGGGCTGCAGTGGAACAGGTTGAGAGCTTCAAGTTCCTCGGTGTCCACATTACCAACAAACTAACATGGTCCAAGCACACCAAGACAGTCGTGAAGAGGGCACGACAAAACCTATTCCCCTTCAGGAGACTGAAAAGATTTGGCATGGGTCCTCAGATCCTCAAAAGGTTCTACAGCTGCACCATCGAGAGCATCCTGACCGGTTGCATCACTGCCTGGTAATGCAACTGCTCGGCCTCCAACCACAAGGCACTAAAGAGGGTAGTGCGAGTGGCCCAGTACATCACTTGGGCCAAGCTTCCTGCCATCTAGGAGCTCTATACCAGGCGGTATCAGAGGAAGGCCCAAAAAATTGTTAAAGACTCCAGCCACTCTAGTCATAGACTTCTCTCTGCTACCGCACGGCAAGCGGTACCGGAGCGCCAAGTGTAGGTCCAAGAGGCCTCTAAACAGCGTCTATCCCCAAGCCATAAGACTCCTGAACATCTAATGGCAAACCAGACTATTAGCATTGCCCCCCCGCCCCATCCCTTTTCACCGCTGCTACTCTCTGTTGTTTTCATCTATGCATACATTGAGGGAAAAAAGTATTTGATCCCCTGCTGATTTTGTACGTTTGCCCACTGACAAAGAAATGATCAGTCTATAATTTTAATGGTAGGTTTATTTGAACAGTGAGAGACAGGATAACAACAAAAAAATCCAGAAAACGCATGTCAAAAATGTTATGAATTGATTGCCATTTTAATGAGGGAAATAAATATTTGACCCCCTCTCAATCAGAAAGATTTCTGGCTCCCAGGTGTCTTTTATACAAGTAACGAGCTGAGATTAGGAGCACACTGTTAGAGTGCTCATAATCTCAGCTTGTTACCTGTATAAAAGACTCCTGTCCACAGAAGCAATCAATCAATCAGATTCAAAACTCTCCACCATGGCCAAGACTAAAGGGCTCTCCAAGGATGGCAGGGACAAGATTGTAGACAGAAGGCTGGAATGGGCTATAAGACCATCGCCAAGAAGCTTGGTGAGAAGGTGACGCGATTATTCGCAAATGGAAGCAAGACAAAAGAACTGTCAATCTCCCTCGGACTGGGGCTCCATGCAAGATCTCACCTCATGGAGTTGCAATGATCATGAGAACGGTGAGGAATCAGCCCAGAACTACACGGGAGGATCTTGTCAATGATCTCAAGGCAGCTGGGACCATAGTCACCAAGAAAACAATTGGTAACACACTACGCCGTGAAGGACTGAAATCCTGCAGCGCCCGCAAGGTCCCCCTGCTCAAGAAAGCACATATACATGCCCGTCTGAAGTTTGCCAATGAACATCTGAATGATTCAGAGTACAACTGGTTGAAAGTGTTGTGGTCAGATGAGACCAAAATGGAGCTCTTTGGCATCAACTCAACTCGCCGTGTTTGGAGGTGGAGGAATGCTGCCTATGACCCCAAGAACACCATCCCCACCGTCAAACACGGAGTTGGAAACATTATGCTTTGGGGGTGTTTTTCTGCTAAGGGGGCAGGATAACTTCACCGAATCAAAGGGATGATGGACGGGGCCATGTACTGTCAAATCTTGGGTGAGAACCTCCTTCCCTCAGCCAGGGCATTGAAAATGGGTCGTGGATGGGTATTCCAGCCTGACAATGACCCAAAACACATGGCCAAGGCAACAAAGGAGTGGCTCAAGAAGAAGTGGCCTAGCCAGTCTCCAGACCTTAATCCCATAGAAAATCTGTGGAGGGAGCTGAAGGTTCGAGTTGCCAAACGTCAGCCCTCAACCTTAATGATTTGGAGAAGATCTACAAAGAGGAGTGGGACAAAATCCCTCCTGAGATGTGTGCAAACCTGGTGGCCAACTACAAGAAACGTCTGACCTCTGTGATTGCCAACAAGGGTTTTGCCACCAAGTACTAAGTCATGTTTTGCAGGGGAGTCAAATACTTATTTCCCTCATTAAAATGCAAATCAATTTATAACATTTTTGACGTGTTTTTCTGGATTTTTTTGTTATCTTATTCTGTCTCTAACTGTTCAAATAAACCTTCCATTAAAATTATAGACTGATCATTTCTTTGTCAGTGGGCAAACGTACAAAATCAGCAGGGGATCAAATACTTTTTTCCCCTCACTGTAGTCACTTTAATAACTCTACCTACATGTACAAATTATCTCAACTAACTGGTGCCCCTGCACATTGACTCTGTACCGGTACCCCCCTGTATATAGTCTGCACATTGACTCTGTACCGGTACCCCCTGTATATAGCCTCCACATTGACTCTGTACTGGTACCCCCCTGTATATAGTTTCCACATTGACTCTGTGCTGGTACCCCCCTGTATATAGTTTCCACATTGACTCTGTGCTGGTACCCCCCTGTATATAGTTTCCACATTGACTCTGTACCAGTACCCCCCTGTATATAGTCTCCACATTGACTCTGTGCTGGTACCCCCCTGTATATAGTCTCCACATTGACTCTGTACCAGTACCCCCCTGTATATAGTCTCCACATTGACTCTGTGCTGGTACCCCCCCTGTATATAGCCTCCACATTGACTCTGTACCGGTACCCCCCTGTATATAGTCTCCACATTGACTCTGTACCAGTACCCCCCTGTATATAGTTTCCACATTGACTCTGTGCTGGTACCCCCCTGTATATAGTTTCCACATTGACTCTGTACCAGTACCCCCCTGTATATAGTCTCCACATTGACTCTGTGCTGGTACCCCCCTGTATATAGTCTCCACATTGACTCTGTACCAGTACCCCCCTGTATATAGTCTCCACATTGACTCTGTGCTGGTACCCCCCTGTATATAGTTTCCACATTGACTCTGTACCAGTACCCCCCTGTATATAGTCTCCACATTGACTCTGTGCTGGTACCCCCCCTGTATATAGCCTCCACATTGACTCTGTACCGGTACCCCCCTGTATATAGTCTCCACATTGACTCTGTACCAGTACCCCCCTGTATATAGTTTCCACATTGACTCTGTGCTGGTACCCCCCTGTATATAGTTTCCACATTGACTCTGTGCTGGTACCCCCCTGTATATAGTTTCCACATTGACTCTGTACCAGTACCCCCCTGTATATAGTCTCCACATTGACTCTGTACCGGTACCCCCCCTGTATATAGTCTCCACATTGACTCTGTACCAGTACCCCCCTGTATATAGTCTCCACATTGACTCTGTACCGGTACCCCCCCTGTATATAGTCTCCACATTGACTCTGTACCAGTACCCCCCTGTATATAGTCTCCACATTGACTCTGTACCGGTACCCCCCTGTATATAGTCTCCACATTGACTCTGTACCGGTACCCCCTGTATATAGTCTCCACATTGACTCTGTACCGGTACCCCCTGTATATAGTCTCCACATTGACTCTGTACCAGTACCCCCTGTATATAGCCTCCACATTGACTCTGTACCGGTACCCCCCCTGTATATAGTCTCCACATTGACTCTGTACCGGTACCCCCCTGTATATAGTCTCCACATTGACTCTGTACCGGTACCCCCCCTGTATATAGTCTCCACATTGACTCTGTACCGGTACCCCCCTGTATATAGTCTCCACATTGACTCTGTACCAGTACCCCCCTGTATATAGTCTCCACATTGACTCTGTGCTGGTACCCCCCTGTATATAGTTTCCACATTGACTCTGTACCAGTACCCCCCTGTATATAGTCTCCACATTGACTCTGTGCTGGTACCCCCCCTGTATATAGCCTCCACATTGACTCTGTACCGGTACCCCCCTGTATATAGTCTCCACATTGACTCTGTACCAGTACCCCCCTGTATATAGTCTCCACATTGACTCTGTGCTGGTACCCCCCCTGTATATAGTTTCCACATTGACTCTGTGCTGGTACCCCCCCTGTATATAGCCTCCACATTGACTCTGTACCGGTACCCCCCCTGTATATAGCCTCCACATTGACTCTGTACCGGTACCCCTCTGTATATAGTCTCCACATCGACTCTGTACCAGTACCCCCCGGTATATAGTCTCCACATTGACTCTGTGCTGGTACCCCCCTGTATATAGTTTCCACATTGACTCTGTACCAGTACCCCCCTGTATATAGTCTCCACATTGACTCTGTACCGGTACCCCCCCTGTATATAGTCTCCACATTGACTCTGTACCAGTACCCCCCTGTATATAGTCTCCACATTGACTCTGTACCGGTACCCCCCTGTATATAGTCTCCACATTGACTCTGTACCGGTACCCCCTGTATATAGTCTCCACATTGACTCTGTACCGGTACCCCCTGTATATAGTCTCCACATTGACTCTGTACCAGTACCCCCTGTATATAGCCTCCACATTGACTCTGTACCGGTACCCCCCCTGTATATAGTCTCCACATTGACTCTGTACCGGTACCCCCCTGTATATAGTCTCCACATTGACTCTGTACCGGTACCCCCCTGTATATAGTCTCCACATTGACTCTGTACCGGTACCCCCCTGTATATAGTCTCCACATTGACTCTGTACCGGTACCCCCCTGTATATAGTCTCCACATTGACTCTGTACCGGTACCCCCCCTGTATATAGTCTCCACATTGACTCTGTACCGGTACCCCCCTGTATATAGTCTCCACATGACTCTGTACTCTGTACCGGTACCCCCCCTGTATATAGTCTCCACATTGACTCTGTACCGGTACCCCCCTGTATATAGTCTCCACATTGACTCTGTACCGGTACCCCCCCTGTATATAGTCTCCACATTGACTCTGTACCGGTACCCCCCTGTATATAGTCTCCACATTGACTCTGTACCGGTACCCCCTGTATATAGTCTCCACATTGACTCTGTACCGGTACCCCCTGTATATAGTCTCCACATTGACTCTGTACCGGTACCCCCTGTATATAGTCTCGCTATTGTTATTTACTGCTGCTCTTAATTACATGTTACTTTTATTTCATATTCTTATCCATATTTTTTCAACTGCATCGATGGTTAGGGGCTCGTAAGTAAGCATTTCACTGTAAGGTCTACCTACACCTGTTTTATTCAGCGTATGTGACTAATAACATTTGATTTGATTTGAGTGTTACAGTACATAGAGTCATTATTGCATGGAACGCCCTTCCATCTAATATTGCTCAATGAACACAAACCTGGTTTTTACATTTAATGTTTAATTTTTTTAAATTCTGTCCTTGAACTGTTCTTGTTTATTAATGTTCTGTATTATGTCATGTTTTGTGTGGACCCCAGGAAGAGTAGCTGCTGCTTTCAGAACAGCTAATGGGGATCCTAATAAAATAGTAAATGTACTGTTAATTTCCTTGATTTGGTGACCTTCATTTCTGTTAATGTGTTGTATTACTATTACGTTCTCATTCTTGTTTGCCGAGTTTATTTTTTATTTTATTTAACCTTTAACCTTTAATGATTTCACAAAATAGAGGAGATTTGAAATGTAACCTTTATTTAACAGGGCAAGTCAGTTAAAGAACAAATTCTTATTTACAAAACGGCCTACCAAAAGGCAAAATGCCTCCTGCGGGGACGGGGGCTGCAATTTAGAAAAATTATTCAATAGAAATATAGGACAAAACTCACATCACGACAAGAGAGACAACACTACATAAAGAGAGACCTAAAACCAGACCCACTTGTGAGAAACAAGTTTTGGTTTATTTTATTAACATAATTTATGACATTTTTTTAAATTGTCTTTTGTTTGGAGCCCTTTGTCAAATCAAATGTTAATAGTCACATGCGCCGAATACAACAGTTTTATACCTTACAGTGAAATGCTTACTTACGAGCCCCTAACCAACAATTCAATAACCATTTGACGATATGTTCAGGAGTCTTATGGCTTGTGTGTAATGATCGTGGGTCAGGTTTCTCTGTTAAAGTTGAGGGTGTGTGCATACCTGAGCACATATAGACATAGCCTACCTGACCTGCTGCTCATAAATGTAAGGAAGTGTCCATTGGGGGATGTCTGATTCGCTGCTTCTCAGTCATTTTTTTTCCTTCACCTCACACAGTAAGTCAACAAAGTATATCTATTGCGAATGATAGCCTAATAGTTCCTTACAATGGTCCTATTTGAAAAATCTTTTCAACAATCTCCCCCTCGATAATCACCAAGCCTCATATAAAAGAGCAAAATATCATCATCTGATGATTCCATATATCCAGTAGAAACATCTTAAATATATATTTTCCTTGCTCAAAAATAGCTGTCTGTCCTAAGCTCACAGGCAAGGATAACTCTGGAATAGACTAGTTTATACAATGCTCTAAGTTCGCTAGAGACAGCTTTTGGCTGGATCCAGTTGATTGATTTGATACAATGTTGCGCTTCAGTAGCTCAAGTCAAGACAGATAGAAGGGCAGACAGGCTTGTAGAGAGATTCATGTGATTGAATGAACCTGAATTTTAACCAGTATATTTTCTACTGTTTTTATTTGTCGGCTTTATGTATTTTTACTTGGTTGACAATGGAAGTTATAGGTCAACAGCTGCATTGGCCATCTCTGGCCATGTGTTTTGAGTTCCACGTGCTCATTTAGGCTATTTATCTGCCAATGATCACGGTTTATCACTGTGTCCATATAGCAGAGGCCAATGATCACAGTTTATCACTGTGTCCATATAGCAGAGGCCAATGATCACGGTGTATCACTGTGTCCATATGGCAGAGGCCAATGATCACTGTGTCCATATAGCAGAGGCCAATGATCACGGTTTATCACTGTGTCCATATAGCAGAGGCCAATGATCACTGTGTCCGTATAGCAGAGGCCAATGATCACTGTGTCCATATAGCAGAGGCCAATGATCACGGTGTATCACTGTGTCCGTATAGCAGAGGCCAATGATCACTGTGTCCGTATAGCAGAGGCCAATGATCACTGTCTGTATAGCAGAGGCCAATGATCACTGTGTCCGTATAGCAGAGGCCAATGATCACTGTGTCCGTATAGCAGAGGCCAATGATCACTGTGTCCGTATAGCAGAGGCCAATGATCACTGTGTCCGTATAGCAGAGGCCAATGAGCACTGTGTCCGTATAGCAGAGGCCAATGATCACGGGGTATCACCGTGTCTATATAGCAGAGGCCAATGATCACGGTGTATCACTGTGTCCATATAGCAGAGGCCAATGATCACGGTGTATCACTGTGTCCATATAGCAGAGGCCAATGATCACTGTGTCTATATAGCAGAGGCCAATGATCACGGTGTATCACTGTGTCCATATAGCAGAGGCCAATGATCACGGTGTATCACTGTGTCCATATAGCAGAGGCCAATGATCACGGTGTATCACTGTGTCCATATAGCAGAGGCCAATGATCACGGTGTATCACTGTGTCCATATAGCAGAGGCCAATGATCACGGTGTATCACTGTGTCCATATAGCAGAGGCCAATGATCACGGTGTATCACTATGTCCATATAGCAGAGGCCAATGATCACGGTGTATCACTGTGTCCATATAGCAGAGGCCAATGATCACGGTGTATCACTGTGTCCATATAGCAGAGGCCAATGATCACCGTGTATCACTGTGTCCATATAGCAGAGGCCAATGATCACGGTGTATCACTGTGTCTATATAGCAGAGGCCAATGATCACGGTGTATCACTATGTCCATATAGCAGAGGCCAATGATCACGGTGTATCACTATGTCCATATAGCAGAGGCCAATGATCACGGTGTATCACTGTGTCCATATAGCAGAGGCCAATGATCACGGTGTATCACTGTGTCCATATAGCAGAGGCCAATGATCACGGTGTATCACTGTGTCCATATAGCAGAGGCCAATGATCACGGTGTATCACTGTGTCCATATAGCAGAGGCCAATGATCACGGTGTATCACTGTGTCCATATAGCAGAGGCCAATGATCACGGTGTATCACTGTGTCCATATAGCAGAGGCCAATGATCACGGTGTATCACTGTGTCTATATAGCAGAGGCCAATGATCACGGTGTATCACTGTGTCTATATAGCAGAGGCCAATGATCACGGTGTATCACTGTGTCTATATAGCAGAGGCCAATGATCACGGTGTATCACTGTGTCCATATAGCAGAGGCCAATGATCACGGTGTATCACTGTGTCCATATAGCAGAGGCCAATGATCACGGTGTATCACTGTGTCCATATAGCAGAGGCCAATGATCACGGTGTATCACTGTGTCCATATGGCAGAGGCCAATGATCACGGTGTATCACTGTGTCCATATGGCAGAGGCCAATGATCACTGTGTCCATATAGCAGAGGCCAATGATCACGGTTTATCACTGTGTCCATATAGCAGAGGCCAATGATCACTGTGTCCGTATAGCAGAGGCCAATGATCACTGTGTCCATATAGCAGAGGCCAATGATCACGGTGTATCACTGTGTCCGTATAGCAGAGGCCAATGATCACTGTGTCCGTATAGCAGAGGCCAATGATCACTGTCTGTATAGCAGAGGCCAATGATCACTGTGTCCGTATAGCAGAGGCCAATGATCACTGTGCCCGTATAGCAGAGGCCAATGATCACTGTGTCCGTATAGCAGAGGCCAATGATCACTGTGTCCGTATAGCAGAGGCCAATGAGCACTGTGTCCATATAGCAGAGGCCAATGATCACGGGGTATCACCGTGTCTATATAGCAGAGGCCAATGATCACGGTGTATCACCGTGTCCATATAGCAGAGGCCAATGATCACGGTGTATCACTGTGTCCATATAGCAGAGGCCAATGATCACGGTGTATCACTGTGTCCATATAGCAGAGGCCAATGATCACGGTGTATCACTGTGTCTATATAGCAGAGGCCAATGATCACGGTGTATCACTGTGTCTATATAGCAGAGGCCAATGATCACGGTGTATCACTGTGTCTATATAGCAGAGGCCAATGATCACGGTGTATCACTGTGTCCATATAGCAGAGGCCAATGATCACGGTGTATCACTGTGTCCATATAGCAGAGGCCAATGATCACGGTGTATCACTGTGTCCATATAGCAGAGGCCAATGATCACGGTGTATCACTGTGTCCATATGGCAGAGGCCAATGATCACGGTGTATCACTGTGTCCATATGGCAGAGGCCAATGATCACTGTGTCCATATAGCAGAGGCCAATGATCACGGTTTATCACTGTGTCCATATAGCAGAGGCCAATGATCACTGTGTCCGTATAGCAGAGGCCAATGATCACTGTGTCCATATAGCAGAGGCCAATGATCACGGTGTATCACTGTGTCCGTATAGCAGAGGCCAATGATCACTGTGTCCGTATAGCAGAGGCCAATGATCACTGTCTGTATAGCAGAGGCCAATGATCACTGTGTCCGTATAGCAGAGGCCAATGATCACTGTGCCCGTATAGCAGAGGCCAATGATCACTGTGTCCGTATAGCAGAGGCCAATGATCACTGTGTCCGTATAGCAGAGGCCAATGAGCACTGTGTCCATATAGCAGAGGCCAATGATCACGGGGTATCACCGTGTCTATATAGCAGAGGCCAATGATCACGGTGTATCACCGTGTCCATATAGCAGAGGCCAATGATCACGGTGTATCACTGTGTCCATATAGCAGAGGCCAATGATCACTGTGTCTATATAGCAGAGGCCAATGATCACGGTGTATCACTGTGTCCATATGGCAGAGGCCAATGATCACGGTGTATCACTGTGTCCATATAGCAGAGGCCAATGATCACGGTGTATCACTGTGTCCATATAGCAGAGGCCAATGATCACGGTGTATCACTGTGTCCATATAGCAGAGGCCAATGATCACGGTGTATCACTGTGTCCATATAGCAGAGGCCAATGATCACGGTGTATCACTGTGTCCATATGGCAGAGGCCAATGATCACTGTGTCCATATAGCAGAGGCCAATGATCACGGTTTATCACTGTGTCCATATAGCAGAGGCCAATGATCACTGTGTCCGTATAGCAGAGGCCAATGATCACTGTGTCCATATAGCAGAGGCCAATGATCACGGTGTATCACTGTGTCCGTATAGCAGAGGCCAATGATCACTGTGTCCGTATAGCAGAGGCCAATGATCACTGTCTGTATAGCAGAGGCCAATGATCACTGTGTCCGTATAGCAGAGGCCAATGATCACTGTGTCCGTATAGCAGAGGCCAATGATCACTGTGTCCGTATAGCAGAGGCCAATGATCACTGTGTCCGTATAGCAGAGGCCAATGATCACTGTGTCCGTATAGCAGAGGCCAATGAGCACTGTGTCCATATAGCAGAGGCCAATGATCACGGGGTATCACCGTGTCTATATAGCAGAGGCCAATGATCACGGTGTATCACTGTGTCCATATAGCAGAGGCCAATGATCACGGTGTATCACTGTGTCCATATAGCAGAGGCCAATGATCACTGTGTCTATATAGCAGAGGCCAATGATCACGGTGTATCACTGTGTCCATATGGCAGAGGCCAATGATCACGGTGTATCACTGTGTCCATATAGCAGAGGCCAATGATCACGGTGTATCACTGTGTCCATATAGCAGAGGCCAATGATCACGGTGTATCACTGTGTCCATATAGCAGAGGCCAATGATCACGGTGTATCACTGTGTCCATATAGCAGAGGCCAATGATCACGGTGTATCACTGTGTCCATATAGCAGAGGCCAATGATCACGGTGTATCACTATGTCCATATAGCAGAGGCCAATGATCACGGTGTATCACTGTGTCCATATAGCAGAGGCCAATGATCACGGTGTATCACTGTGTCCATATAGCAGAGGCCAATGATCACCGTGTATCACTATGTCCATATAGCAGAGGCCAATGATCACGGTGTATCACTGTGTCCGTATAGCAGAGGCCAATGATCACGGTGTATCACTGTGTCCGTATAGCAGAGGCCAATGATCACGGTGTATCACTGTGTCCATATAGCAGAGGCCAATGATCACGGTGTATCACTGTGTCCATATAGCAGAGGCCAATGATCACGGTGTATCACTGTGTCCATATAGCAGAGGCCAATGATCACGGTGTATCACTGTGTCCATATAGCAGAGGCCAATGATCACGGTGTATCACTGTGTCCATATAGCAGAGGCCAATGATCACGGTGTATCACTGTGTCCATATAGCAGAGGCCAATGATCACGGTGTATCACTGTGTCCATATAGCAGAGGCCAATGATCACGGTGTATCACTGTGTCCATATAGCAGAGGCCAATGATCACCGTGTATCACTGTGTCCATATAGCAGAGGCCAATGATCACGGTGTATCACTGTGTCCATATAGCAGAGGCCAATGATCACCGTGTATCACTGTGTCCATATAGCAGAGGCCAATGATCACGGTGTATCACTGTGTCTATATAGCAGAGGCCAATGATCACGGTGTATCACTGTGTCTATATAGCAGAGGCCAATGATCACGGTGTATCACTGTGTCCATATAGCAGAGGCCAATGATCACGGTGTATCACTGTGTCCATATAGCAGAGGCCAATGATCACGGTGTATCACTGTGTCCATATAGCAGAGGCCAATGATCACGGTGTATCACTGTGTCCATATAGCAGAGGCCAATGATCACGGTGTATCACTGTGTCCGTATAGCAGAGGCCAATGATCACGGTGTATCACTGTGTCCATATAGCAGAGGCCAATGATCACGGTGTATCACTGTGTCCGTATAGCAGAGGCCAATGATCACGGTGTATCACTGTGTCCGTATAGCAGAGGCCAATGATCACGGTGTATCACTGTGTCCATATAGCAGAGGCCAATGATCACGGTGTATCACTGTGTCCATATAGCAGAGGCCAATGATCACGGTGTATCACTGTGTCCATATAGCAGAGGCCAATGATCACGGTGTATCACTGTGTCCGTATAGCAGAGGCCAATGATCACGGTGTATCACTATGTCCATATAGCAGAGGCCAATGATCACGGTGTATCACTGTGTCCGTATAGCAGAGGCCAATGATCACGGTGTATCACTGTGTCTATATAGCAGAGGCCAATGATCACGGTGTATCACTGTGTCCGTATAGCAGAGGCCAATGATCACGGTGTATCACTGTGTCCATATAGCAGAGGCCAATGATCACGGTGTATCACTGTGTCCATATAGCAGAGGCCAATGATCACGGTGTATCACTGTGTCCATATAGCAGAGGCCAATGATCACGGTGTATCACTGTGTCCGTATAGCAGAGGCCAATGATCACGGTGTATCACTATGTCCATATAGCAGAGGCCAATGATCACGGTGTATCACTGTGTCCGTATAGCAGAGGCCAATGATCACGGTGTATCACTGTGTCTATATAGCAGAGGCCAATGATCACGGTGTATCACTGTGTCCATTTGCTGGTGCTCTCGAGTTAGTTGAGTTCTTACTTTTATATTTGTATCGTTTTCATTCAGATTTATACAGTATGATTAACCACGTGATTTTGAGAAACAAAAACATAATTATTGAAATTAAACTGTTCCACATGTGCACATGAAAATCATAACTGGCACGCAAATTGCTAGAAATAGTAGCTAGAATACATGATATGCTTCCCCAAACTTCAAATTCTTGCGCCTCCTATGAAGTCTTTATAATGCTTTTATGGTTGGATTTTCGAGCAAGGTAAAACATTCAGGTTTCAAACAGGTTTTCCAATTTTTTTGTTGTTGATAAAAGCCATTGATTACCGGCTAACGGAAACCCTGGTGTGTGTGGGTGGGTGGGTGTGGGTGGGTGGGTGGGTGGGTGTGGGTGGGTGGGTGTGTGTGGGTGGGTTGGTGTGTGTGGGTGGGTTGGTGTGGGTGGGTGGGTGGGTTGGTGTGGGTGGGTGGGTGGGTGTGTGGGTGTGGGTGGGTGGGTGTGTGTGTGTGGGTGGGTTGGTGTGGGTGGGTGGGTGGGTGTGGGTGGATGGGTGTGGGTGGGTGTGGGTGTGCGCTCTCTGTAAATAGTCATTAAGGATGTAACCATATTTTGTGTCTTAATTTTTAGCCCCAGTCAGAGTGTAGCCCCAGTCAGAGTGTAGCCCAGTTACTTCCTCACTAAGGAAATGGAGCACACTAGAATGCGAGATGAATTAGAGCTATTTTCATTGCTCTCTGTTTTGTGTGTTTTATTATAAAAAATAACGAGTTGTAGTCTCTATTTATAATCAGCTGACGGATCTCAAGTCAAGCGGACTGTAAAGCTTAATTCCGGAAGAAGATATACACTGACACACAGATCTAGATTTAGGACATGAGAAAACACCGGCCCAGAGGCCACCACCAGTTAGGTTAGAACCACCGATTTAGAATCACCCGTTAGAATCACCAGTTAGAATCACATGTTAGAATCACCAGTTAGAATCACCAGTTAGAACCACCAGTTAGAACCACCAGTTAGAACCACCAGTTAGAATCACCAGTTAGAATCACCCGTTAGAATCACCCGTTAGAATCACCCGTTAGAATCACCCGTTAGAATCACCAGTTAGAACCACCAGTTAGAACCACCAGTTAGAACCACCAGTTAGAACCACCCGTTAGAACCACCCGTTAGAACCACCCGTTAGAATCACCCGTTAGAATCACCCGTTAGAATCACCCGTTAGAACCACCCGTTAGAACCACCCGTTAGAACCACCCGTTAGAACCACCCGTTAGAATCACCAGTTAGAATCACCAGTTAGAACCACCAGTTAGATAGCTAACTTTTGAATCCATTAGACTTTTGACTCCATTGGCACCCAGCAAGCACATTCACTGCCGTCTTCTGAGGGCTTTGTATGTCTTAAAAACAAAGGGACCTTTGACTGATGCAGCTCTCTCTCAGCGAGTGACAGAAGCCAAAAATCAACAGGCTAGTCCAGTGGTCACCAACCTTTTCTGAGTCAAGATCACTTTCTCAGTCAAAAAGCAAGCTGAGATCTACAGCTCAGATTCTTTTTTAAACATGTAACATTAACTTAATAAAAATGAGGTTTATGCAGTGGGCCTAGTACATTACCACAGCATATTGGCTACATGCCTGGCCTGCCATTCTTTTCTTTTCTTCTCAGGCGATATTATATTTTAAAACGCTAGCTTTGATAACAAAATATATCAGTTGGTGTAGCACTTGTGAGGTACAGCTGAGAATACATTGAAATAATTTGCAAATAATTAGCTTTTCTATTTTACTGGCCTGATGGCACTTGCATCTGATAGTCATGGTGCTTTCAAGACTAGGAATTCGGACAAACAAGATCAAAACATGACGTCAGTCATCTTATGGTCAGAAAGTCAGAGCTCTAGAAAAATATAAAAAAAGTTTCAGAGTTGGATGACCATTCGAAACTATTTTTCCCAGTCAGATCTCTATTTTTATTTTCTTCCAGAGGTCCCAGTTGTCTCGAACGCACTGAAGTCGGAAGTCAGAGATTTCCGAGTTCCCAGTTGTTTTTAACACAGCATTAGTCTCAACGGAGGGAGGGAGAGAGCAGCAGAGGGTCTGCCTCTCACGGTCCCTGCTTTCTCCTTCCTTTCCTCCGGTGAGACTGACCAGAGAGAGGAGACACCGTCTTCCACGTGATGGCGAACCCTGAATCGCACCGCATCTGCCTCGTGCACAAATTCATGTTGTTCCTATGACCAGTTAAATATTCCTCCATATTAAAATAGACACGACGAGCTGCTAATAATAATAAAAAGCAGGGCTATCGATACACTTGGCTACTCATTTGTTGCAGGGCCAGTGGAAGTACGAAGGAGTTTTGTAATAGTGATCATAAAAACAGTCTTGACAGTGCTGAATACAAACTTAGACATGAATTCACTTGTAAAAACAGCAGCTCTTTGCTGTATTCTTTGACAGGTTCTCTCTGGTCAAGGTTTTAAGTTATGAATCTCACATTTTTAAAATTTTTATTTTACCTTTTTTTAACTAGGCAAGTCAGTTAAGAACAAATTCTTATTTTTAATGACAGCCTTGGAACAGTGGGTTAGCTACTTTGTTCAGAGGCAGAACGACAGATTTTTACCTTGTTAGCTCGGGGATTCGATCTTGCAACCTTTCGGTTACTAATCTAACACTCTAACCACGAGGCTACCTGCTGCTCACGTAACTTAGTATCAAACTTTGCTTGTGGTTGTGGAAACTGTATACACAGTGATTTGAGCTATCTGATTGGCCAGAGCATTAGGCGCACCACAGATCTACCGGGTAGGCGGAGTCAAGTGCATCTACTACCAACATAAACACAAAAAAAACAGTTCAAACCTTTATCGTTGGCTTTTCTACTGAAATGTTTGATCGTGATCGATTGTTATTGAAAGAAAATACAGGTAGGCTATAACCTCATCTTCTCATCAAATTTGCTCATGAAAAACAGTAGTTTCACATCAGTAGATCTGCGTATTCCCACAAAACTGATTGTGATCAGATGGTTGGTATGCACAGATGCAGCTCACGTAAAACGTGAAGAAATATAATTCACGATTGACAGTGATGATGGACTATTTTGAAATTAGATCTAATTTAAAGGGTATTAAAAATAGAAACATTTCCGTGAGCTGATATGTGTATGTATAGGCAGACATTGCATTGCAACTTTGATGATGTCATTTTTTTAAAACTGCTTGGCACCTGAAGAAATGTCACTACACCACTGGTCCCTCTACATTTTGGCCTGTTGGCTTCCATTTAGTTCCTATTGAACACAACAACCCCAGTCCTCTGAACTGTTGTTGTTTACAGTAACCAAGGCTTGTCATTATCTCTCTATGTGATCCTAATGGGAATAGTGTTTCACTTAGTGCCTGACTGTGGTTCCCTATGTGAGGAGACACCCAATTGTAGTATAACAAATGTGATATTTTACTACTAACGGCTACCGGTTTGTACCAACATAAAGTGTCTTAATAGGGTGTTAGGCCACCATGAGCCAGAATTGCTTCTATGCGTCTTTACATAGATTCTACAAGTGTCTGGAACTCTATGGGAGGGATGTGACATAATTCTTCCACGAGAAATTCCATCATTTGGTGTTTTGATGATGGTGCTTGGACAACTACAACTGTCTTAGGCGCCGCTCCAGAATCTGACATAAGTGTTCAATTGGGTTGAGATCTGGTGTCTGAGACATAAGTGCACACACACACACAAACACACACCCTTTAAACCCCCTATGGTCCTTTGAGACCTCTTTCAAAGTCTCAGATCTCTTCTAACCACGGTAGCCAAAATAATGGGCAAGTGAGCGTTTTTATACATGACCCTAAGCATGATGGGATTTTAAATGGCTTAATTAAATCAGGAACAACACCTATGTAGAAGCACCTGCTTTCAATATACTTTGTATCCTGCATTTACTCAAGTGTGTCCTTTGTCTTGGCAGTAGCTGTGTATATAAGTGTTTGAACACCTGTATAGCCAGAACATAGAAGAAAGAGTGGTTGTTTCACCTGCTAACCTGTGATGTTTGGTATTTGGAAAGTAAGTGGTTAACCCGTGAACTGAATTACTGTTGTATACAATGAAATAACAGCTAGAATGTAAAACCTCGTTGTGTAGGCCATTGCTATTGTAGAGAGTATTCCAAGCCTTAAATGCACGTCACTTTCAGTCATTTGCTAATCCGCTCACTCAGTTGTTACAAATGGGATATAATCAAAATAATGTTTCTCTCCAACTATAAACATGAAACAAAACCTTAAAAGGTCATGTGCATGCCATTCTCCCTTTGCCCTTCCAAAGTTCCCTACGTTGAAACTCTTAGCTCCCTGACAAACCCTTTGGCAGCCGACTGAGCCATTTTCAGTGATTCAGCATTCAACGCCAAGGCCAGAGAGCGGTCTGTACAGAGACCGTGTTTTCACACTCAGACCTGACCTATCAGGTGACAGCGTGTCTTAGAGGTTGATGGATGCCTTGACATGTGAGGTGCAGGCAGGAATGGGTCAGGAATGGGTCAGGAAGGGGTCAGGAAGGGGTCAGGAAGGGGTCAGGAAGGGGTCAGGAAGGGGTCAGGGAGGGGTCAGGAAGGGGTCAGGAAGGGGTCAGGAAGGGGTCAGGGAGCTCCAGACATCCCAGGGGGATCTTAAATCGAGGGCTGTCTAAGCTGTTTGGATTGAATAACGCTCCTTGAACAATATAGAAGTTGTATTCTTTCCACATTGTTGTATTGGACATGTGTATTGTTGTAGTTTATAATGCCCCCATCTAAAGTATATTCCCCATGTATTTTTTTGTATTTGAGGGAATCTATAAGGAAGGAAGGGGAATTAACACATTAAGCGCAACTGAGCACTCCGTGGGTCTGTCTGTATAATGAAAGAATTTCAGATATTGCTTGTTTTCTTTGTTGGAAATGGTTTGTACTTTTATTTTTAATGATGTCGATAAGCCTGGGAGGTGTTGTTATCTGCCTTGCTACCACACCGGGAGCTGTTGTTATCGGGGGTTATCTGCCTTGCTACCACACTGGGAGCTGTTGTTATCTGCCTTGCTACCACACCGGGAGCTGTTGTTATCTGCCTTGCTACCACACCGGGAGCTGTTGTTATCTGCCTTGCTACCGCACCGGGAGCTGTTGTTATCTGCCTTGCTACCACACCGGGAGCTGTTGTTATCGGGGGTTATCTGCCTTGCTACCACACTGGGAGCTGTTGTGGGGGGTTATCTGCCTTGCTACCACACCGGGAGCTGTTGTTATCTGCCTTGCTACCGCACCGGGAGCTGTTGTTATCTGCCTTGCTACCACACCGGGAGCTGTTGTTATCGGGGGTTATCTGCCTTGCTACCACACTGGGAGCTGTTGTGGGGGGTTATCTGCCTTGCTACCACACCGGGAGCTGTTGTTATCTGCCTTGCTACCGCACCGGGAGCTGTTGTTATCTGCCTTGCTACCGCACCGGGAGCTGTTGTTATCGGGGGTTATCTGCCTTGCTACCGCACTGGGAGCTGTTGTGGGGGGTTATCTGCCTTGCTACCGCACCGGGAGCTGTTGTTATCGGGGGTTATCTGCCTTGCTACCACACTGGGAGCTGTTGTTATCGGGGGTTATCTGCCTTGCTACCACACTGGGAGCTGTTGTTATCGGGGGTTATCTGCCTTGCTACCACACTGGGAGCTGTTGTTATCGGGGGTTATCTGCCTTGCTACCACACCGGGAGCTGTTGTTGTGGGGGGTTAACTGCTTTGCTCAAGGGCAGAACGACTGATTTTTCACCTTGTTAGGTTGAGGATTCAAACGGATAAGACGCTGCCAATGGACGATAATAAGACGGTGCTAATAAGACATGGATAATAACACGTGGCTAATAACAACGCGGGTAATAAGACACTGATAATAAGACACGTTTAATAAGACTCGGTTAATAAAGACATTGATAATGAGATAATAAAGACATTGATATTAAAGGAATAAGTGCCCTTGTCATCTGAGGGGATTTCCGAAATACTCAGGGAAGTGTGGTTCCTGTGCCCTATTTGGCACCCTTTTCCCTATATAGTGCCTTACTTTTGACCAGAGCCCTATTAGAGTAAAAGTGTTGGTCACCAGTATGTTGGAAATATGGTGCCTTTTGGGATGCAGCCGTGTCCCGGGCAAACTTTTACCAACTATGACACACCTAAATTAAAAGAATACAGTATCCTTACACAGAATCTTGGCATGTTCTTTAATGAGAAAACCAGTTAGGATTTACGGGAAAAGAAATGAAAGCTCATTTGTTTGGCATGGCCATGACTAGGGATTTTCCAAATTTGTTTGCCTCATAGTCTGCTGGTTTCCAAGTGAGCTCTACTTGGATCAATGCATATCGTGCTTTGACTAAAGTCTGGACTGCAATGCCATCATTTTATGATTTCAATTAGTTTACTGCCTAGTAAACTAATTGACATTTTCGTTATGTGTCGGACACCTGTAAGGCTACCTGTCGCCATTGGCGTCGGCTAATGGGGATCCTGACAAATCTAATAACAAATAATAATAGAAAGTATGAATGCATTGCTATTGTTTGGTAAGTATGTTGTGTCATACCAGAATTAGGCCTAATTCTGAAAGACTTTGATACGTTATGAAGGTGTAATGAATCTTACGTAGTCCTTCTGTTTAAGTATTACTCAACTGTGAATGTTACAATCTTCATTTTATATCCACAGTGATTTCCTGTGATGATGGTGTTTGCATCAGCTCTGATTCTAAGAATTCAGGATGTGCTTTACTCCTCTCAGGATGTAGTGGTTGCCAGGATGCAAATTGGACAGAAAACATTCTACCTTGTTATTAATTTCTTGACATTGCCAAATAAGCTTTTCTTTTCTTTCAAAAAAAGGTAATTCACCATTTCTGAGAAATCTGAATTTCCTCTGTACTAATGACAACCTCATCCCCATATAGTTTATTTTAGTAAGGGTGACCAAAAGGTTAGAGCGAGCAGCGAAAAATTGCTGCAGTGAAATATTTTAATACAGCTAGTTGTTCAAAGGGTTGTCTAATTCAATTTGCCTTTCACACAGTTCCAATTTCGCTTTTTGAAAGCATACTTAGTAACCGGGTTCAAAGTTTTCTGTAGAGATGTTTTAAAAGTGCACTTGGAAGTATTGTTCAAACCTGAGAATACTTATTCCCCTTTTCATTCTTTGTCATCTGGTACCTCTATGAAGACTGTGGGTGAATCCCAAATGGGTCCCTATATAGTGCACTGCTTTTGACCCGGGAATAGAGTGCCATTTGGGACGCATATTTAATATATAAGTACCAGACACCAATACTGAGAACATGGTGTTATGACATGTTTTGCTCCCAATCATAAAGTGTGCCAACAGGTACCACGTGCTGTGAAGTGCAACATACTGTATCTGTGAAGTACCACATACTGTATCTATAAAGTACAACATACTGTATCTGTGAAGTACAACATACTGTATCTGTGAAGTACAACCTACTGTATCTGTGAAATGCTAAATTCTGTATCTGTGAAGTACAACATACTGTATCTATAAAGTACAACATACTGTATCTGTGAAGTACAACATACTGTATCTGTGAAGTACAACCTACTGTATCTGTGAAATGCTAAATTCTGTATCTGTGAAGTACAACATACTGTATCTGTGAAGTACAACATACTGTATCTGTGAAGTACAACATACTGTATCTGTGAAGTACAACATACTGTATCTGTGAAGTACAACATACTGTATCTGTGAAGTACAACATACTGTATCTGTGAAGTACAACATACTGTATCTGTGAAGTACCACACACTGTATCTGTGAAGTACCACATACTGTATCTGTGAAGTACCACACACTGTATCTGTGAAGTACCACATACTGTATCTGCATGACTCCACTGACCCAGTTCCAGGTCTCCTCATAACAGTCAATGCTTGGCCCAGATCCTTTTAAAAGAGCCTCTTTGTCTCAGAAGTAGGCGTTTTTAATATCACAGGCCCATTATTAATGTCCAGCATCCCCGTGGGGATAACAGACAGGACATTAAATAAGCATATCTATAAGCACTGTATCAGGTAACTCAGTAGCATAGTGACATGGGGTTTGCTTCTCCCCCTCTTTCACCTACAGTAAACAGAGAGACAGTGTAGGAATATAAGTATTTGTTTTTGTGCAGATAATAAAACATGTTTCTCTTGTTTGTGAGCACGCTTCGCAACCATAGTTACGCATTTGCCACGGTCAGAGTTCAAAACTGGGCCAACTGAGATAGAACTCAATTGATAAATTGGATAATGGCAAATGTTGTCAACAGCAGTGTGAGCAGAAATGTTAACAAACCCAGGTTGAATGGAGAGCCTTGAAATAGGCTAGCACAGTAGAGCCCTGTTGCCTAGTGATGAGCAACGGTAACACAAGAATTAGATCCCTGCCTGTAACTATATATATATATATATATATATATATATATATACCTCTCTCCCTATTTTTCCCCTGAACAAAGTTCCAAGCATGTGCCAAGGTACATGTTCGTGACATCGCTGCCAAGTCTCTCGCAAAGCATCCTGCTACAGTAAAGTTTAGTTTTAGTTCCACAGTTGCTGTCAACAAAAACATGGCCTCATGTAGGCAACACTTTATGTAGGCCACAAAGGAGGAATTCAGAGGTGAAATGTAGCCTAGATGTGTACGTTTGTATTGCTCACTATGCTTTTTTTTTTTTTTTTTACAGATTATGCTCATGAAAGTGATGGGTTATTGAAACCGATCAAAGCATTAAATCAAAGGATTTACCGG
The DNA here is from genome assembly GCF_002021735.2 of Oncorhynchus kisutch. NCBI lineage: Eukaryota > Metazoa > Chordata > Actinopteri > Salmoniformes > Salmonidae > Oncorhynchus > Oncorhynchus kisutch. The sequence continues at coordinate 41,020,749 of NC_034196.2, read as the reverse complement.
AAGTTACCATGTGTTGTACCATGCTCTGTACAATTTGGAGTGTATTTTGTAATTTATTTAGAATGGTTTGCTTTCCAAAGCCATGTGGTTTTTGTTTTGTGTCTAATGAAATAGAGATCGCATTCTATTTACTTTTCAAGATTGCAATACAGCGATGTTTCTTGGGGGGGTCAAAGTGGGGCTTGGGTGGTGGGCGTAGGGGGGACTTGGCTGTGGGCGTGGCCACTTGGGTGGTGGGCGTAGGGGGGACTTGGCTGTGGGCGTGGCCACTTGGTTGGTGGGCGTAGGGGGGACTTGGCTGTGGGCGTGGCCACTTGGGTGGTGGGCGTAGCTGTGGGCGTAGCCACTTGGGTGGTGGGCGTAGGGGGGACTTGGCTGTGGGCGTGGCCACTGGTGTGGTCGCAGACCGAAACATTTTAGAGGCCTTCCTTTTGGCCGCAGTGAAAAAAGTGGTGGAAAGAGCATTTTGAAGTTTTAAAGCTAACATTTAACACATTTTTCTTTTGGGCTTAGATTTAAAAAGATATCCTTCAATTCTACACATTTTGGCTGGGCTTGTGCTATCTGAGTGACTGAAACATTCTAACAAAATCACTGGGGGCCCCATGCCATGTCAAAAATACTTATTGTTGGTTTTCAAAGATCTTATTTAAAAATACACTGAGTGTACAAAACATAAGGAATACTTCCTAATATGGAGTTGCACCCACTTTTGCCCTCAGAACAACCTCAATCTGTTGTGGCATGGACTCTACAAGCTGTCAAGCTTTCCACAGGGATGCTGGCCCATGTTGACCCCAATGCTTCCCACAAGTTGGCTGGATGTCCTTTGGATGGTGGACCATTGTTGATACACACAGGAAACTGTTAAGCGTGAAAAACCCAGCAGTGTTGCAGTTATTGACACACTCAAACTGGAGCGCCTGGCACCTTCTACCATACCCCGGCCAAAGCCACTTAAATATTTAATCTTGCCCATTCACCCTCTGAATGGCACACATACAGTGAATTCGGAACGTATTCAGACCCCTTGACTTTTTCCACATTTTGATACTTTAGAGCCTTGTTCTAAAATGGATTAAATCGTTTTTTTCCCTCATCAATCTACACTCAATACACCATAATGACAAAGTAAAAACAACAGGTTTACATTTTGTTTTGAAAATGTATAAAATAAAAAAAATGAAATCACATTTACTTAAGTATCCAGACCCTTTACTCAGTACTTTGTTGAAGCACATTTGGCAGCGATTACAGCCTTGAGTCTTGTTGGGTATGACGTTGCAAGATTGGCACACTTGTATTTGGCAATGTCGTTGAGTGGCCCAGCCAGAGCCCGGCCTTGAACCCGATCGAACATCTCTGGAGAGATCTGAAAATAGCTGTGCAGCGACGCTCCCCATCCCAAATTATTTTCAATGTTTTCTTGTTTTACCGTTTGGATATAGGCAGCTGAAAAAACACACGTTTCTATGCAGAAAACCCACTGCCCTTTGGAGTCCGTGTACAAGCGGTTGACATTTATCCATGTCATGTGAATATCACGCTGTGATTTGTAGAGGCCCTTCCTTTTATTTAACCGGGCAAGTCAGTTAAGAACAAATACTTATTTACAATGACAGCCTTCCCCTTGCTAAACCCGTACGACGCTTGGCCAATTGTGCACCGTTCCTATGGGACTCCCAATCACGGCCGGATGTGATACAGCCTGGATTCGAACCAGGGACTGTAGTGACGCCTCTTGCACTGAGATGCAGTGACTTAGACCGATGCGCCACTCGCACGCTCTAATTTATTGCAGTATTATTTTGATCTTGCTCAAATACTAGCATACCCTTGCATCACTACTATGATATTTGAGACTACTACACCATCTGCTACAGTAACTACCACTCCTGATTGATGGATTAACCTAGATATCTACTTTTACATTTCTGTGCTGTTTTTATGGTAACTCTTTACATTACGGTCATCTTTAATGAGGATTGTAAAAGTCATTGTAAGTCATTTATTAGACAGTTATATTTTAGTTAATAGTATAGGCTAGTATATAAATCATTAACAAACAGTTAGGATATAAGTCTTTTGGTTCGAACTGTGTGATTTTGGTGCTTGCAAAATAAACTACTTATAAATCCTTCACAACCCCCTTAAAGGTTATCTTAATGCAAAATGTTAATGGTTTTTATTCGTTCATTAAATAGTTTGGTTTTGTTAATCCTGTCACATGACCTGGATTTGAACCTTTTTATTTAAAGCTTTTTCATCAAACTGTCCCATTTGTCTTTTTATGGTAGATGGTCCAGCACCAATATCCAGCACCAATATCCAGCACCAAACCTTCCAGCACCATTCTCAGATCATTTGCTTTCATTTTTGGTCTAATTCTCATTTCTGGAAAAGGCTGAAAACAACAATATTCCCATTGCATTTGGATAAATGAATAAAATAAAATGAATTAAAACACTGTATTAACCTAGTTGTGGTACCTTTTGTACCGCAGGGACATCTATCATAACCCAGCTGTATTGTAATAGCCTTCCATACTACATAGTGGTATCCTGAATGTAATCAAATCTAACTTTGTCACATGCGCCGAATACAACAAGTGTAGACTTTACCGTGAAATGCTTTACTGACAAGCCCTTAACCAACAGTACAGTTCAAGAAGAAGAAAATATTTACCAAGTAGGCTAAAATAAAAAATAACACAAAAAGAATAACAATAACAAGGCTATATACAGGGGGCGCCGGTACAGAGTCAGTGTGGAGGCTATATACAGGGTGTTACAGTACAGAGTCAGTGTGGAGGCTATATACAGGGTGTTACAGTACAGAGTCAGTGTGGAGGCTATATACAGGGGGCGCCGGTACAGAGTCAGTGTGGAGGCTATATACAGGGGGCGCCGGTACAGAGTCAGTGTGGAGGCTATATACAGGGGGCGCCGGTACAGAGTCAGTGTGGAGGCTATATACAGGGGGCGCCGGTACAGAGTCAGTGTGCAGGCTATATACAGGGGGCGCCGGTACAGAGTCAGTGTGGAGGCTATATACAGGGGGCGCCGGTACAGAGTCAGTGTGGAGGCTATATACAGGGGGCGCCGGTACAGAGTCAGTGTGCAGGCTATATACAGGGGGCGCCGGTACAGAGTCAGTGTGGAGGCTATATACAGGGGGCGCCGGTACAGAGTCAGTGTGGAGGCTATATACAGGGGGCGCCGGTACAGAGTCAGTGTGGAGGCTATATACAGGGGGCGCCGGTACAGAGTCAATGTGGAGGCTATATACAGGGGGCGCCGGTACAGAGTCAGTGTGGAGGCTATATACAGGGGGCGCCGGTACAGAGTCAGTGTGGAGGCTATATACAGGGGGCGCCGGTACAGAGTCAGTGTGGAGGCTATATACAGGGGGCGCCGGTACAGAGTCAGTGTGGAGGCTATATACAGGGGGCGCCGGTACAGAGTCAGTGTGGAGGCTATATACAGGGGGCGCCGGTACAGAGTCAGTGTGGAGGCTATATACAGGGGGCGCCGGTACAGAGTCAGTGTGGAGGCTATATACAGGGGGCGCCGGTACAGAGTCAGTGTGGAGGCTATATACAGGGGGCGCCGGTACAGAGTCAGTGTGGAGGCTATATACAGGGGGCGCCGGTACAGAGTCAGTGTGGAGGCTATATACAGGGGGCGCCGGTACAGAGTCAGTGTGGAGGCTATATACAGGGGGCGCCGGTACAGAGTCAGTGTGGAGGCTATATACAGGGGGCACCGGTACAGAGTCAGTGTGGAGGCTATATACAGGGGGCACCGATACCGAGTCAGTGTGGAGGCTATATACAGGGGGCGCCGGTACAGATTCAGTGTGGAGGCTATATACAGGGGGCACCGATACCGAGTCAGTGTGGAGGCTATATACAGGGGGCACCGATACCGAGTCAGTGTGGAGGCTATATACAGGGGGCACCGGTACCGAGTCAGTGTGGAGGCTATATACAGGGGGCACCGGTGGTACAGGCTAGTTGAGGTAATCTGTACATGTAGGTGGGGGCGAAGTGACTATGCATAGGTAACAAACAAACAGAGAGTAGTAGCAGTGTACAAAATGGGGGGGGGGGTCAATGTAAACTGTCTGGTGGCGATTTTATGAATTGTTCAGTCTTATAGCTTTGGGGTAGAAGCTGTTGAGGAGCCTTTTGGTCCTAGACTTGGTGCTCCGGTACCGCTTGCCATGCGGTAGCAGAGAGAACAGTCTATAATGTGGGTGACTGGAGTCTCTGACAATTTTATGGGCTTTATTATACCTCATTGTACCTTTTTTCATCTTGTTACACATACACACACCGCTTGCCTGTGGGGTCCACGTGAGTGACAGCAGAGCATACTGTGGTGACATCACTAGTCCACCTCGCCCAGGTTGTTAATGTGGGTTACCTTGTGTGTGTGTGTGTGTATATAACTCAGCAAAGAAAGAAACGTCCCATTTTCAGGACCCTGTCTTTCAAATAACTTCACAGATCTTCATTGTAAAGGGGTTTAAACACTGTTTCCCATGCTTGTTCAATGAACCATAAACAATTCATGCACAAGCACCTGTGGAACTGTCGTTAAGAAACTAACAGCTTGCGGTAGGCAATTAACGTCACAGTTATGAAAACTTAGGACATTAAAGAGGTCTTTCTACTGACTCTGAAAAACACCAAAACAAAGATGCCCAGGGTCCCTGCTCATCTGTGTGAATGTGCCTTAGGCATGCTGCAAGGAGGCATGAGGACTGCAGATGTGGCCAGGGCAATAAATTGCATTGTCCGTACTGTGAGATGCCTAAGACAGCGCTACAGGGAGACAGGATGGACAGCTGATCGTCCTCGCAGTGACAGACCACCTGTAACAACACCTGCACAGGATCGGTACATCCGAACATCACACCTGCGGGACAGGTACAGGATGGCAACAACAACTGCCCGAGTTACACCAGGAATGCACAATCCCTCCATCAGTGCTTAGACTGTCTGCAATAGGCTGAGAGAGGCTGGACTGAGGGCTGTAGGCCTGTTGTAATGCTTGTAGGCCTGAAGAGCCTGGATCTCAATCACATTGAGCACATCTGGGACCTGTTGGATCGGAGGGTGAGGGCTAGGGCCATTCCCCCCGAAAATGTCCGGGAACTTGCAGATGCCTTGGTGGAAGAGTGGGGTAACATCTCACAGCAAGAATGGGCAAATCTGGTGCAGTCCATGAGGAGGAGATGCACTGCAGTACTTAATGCAGCTGGTGGCCACACCATATACTGACTGTTACTTTTGATTTTGACCCCCCCTTTGTTCAGGAACACATTATTCCATTTCTGTTAGTCACATGTCTGTGGAACTTGGTCTCAGTTGTTGAATCTTATGTTTATACAAATATTTACACATGTTAAGTTTGCTGGAAAATAAACACAGTTGACAGTGAGAGGACATGTATTTGGCTGAGTTTATATATAGTACGTGTTGTTCCCAGGGTGTCAGCCAGCCAACACCACTTCTGCCAGCTCCTCCAAACCGTCTCCTTAAAATGTCTAGAATACCTAATAGCCTAGTTTATGTCTAAGGCTGGCCTTATTTGGCAGTCTGTTTCCATAAGATACAACATTTGGATTCAGATTCTTTTCTCAATAAGACTCTCAGTACAGACCCTGGTTCAAATCCAGGCTTTATCATAACCGGCCGTGATTGAGAGTCCTATAGGGGCGGCGCACAATTGGTCTGGGTTTGGCGGGGTTGGCCGTCATTGTATATAAGAATTGGTTCTTAACTGACTTTCCTAGTTAAATAAATACAAATAATACATCTAAATTTTATTTTGCATTTGACAAAATCAGGTCTGTCCTATCAAGATTGTTTTTATCATCTTCATAAAAAAAAAAAATTAAATTACTTTTGATATAGATATTAAAAAATGTCTTCTGTTATAGTATATATAGTATGTGATAAATCACATTAAGTCAATGTTGTTCTAACGTAATTTGTCACGTATTGTGACGTGGAATCTATGTGGAAAATACATTTGATTTGCAAAAAAGTTTACAAATTATATCGCCAATTTAACCAAAAATGAAAGTTAAGGAATAGGATACATTTTTATTTATTTGTAATTTTTATTTCACCTTTATTTAACCAGGTAGGCTAGTTTAGAACACCTTTATTTAACCAGGTAGGCTAGTTGAGAACACCTTTATTTAACCAGGTAGGCTAGTTTAGAACACCTTTATTTAACCAGGTAGGCTAGTTGAGAACAGAGCTGTTGGCCGAGGTTAAGCCAGTAGCTCTGATGAAACTATCCGAGGAGTTTTGTTATTCAAGCCCAAAATGTGTAACTCATCCATGGCCACATTTTGAGGTTATTGTAACTACAATAGTTTTATTATGTAATCATACAAAGTCTTCACAATGTTGATAATCTGTGGAGAATCTCACTTGCACAATATACATTTAAAGTAATCTGAACTATAATCCAGGTCATTTGGTTCTGCTGTTATATGTGGTAACACATTATGTTGTATTTCAAAAACAGACATTGTATTTCACATTTTAACTTTGTTGTGCTTTTAAATGGATGAATACGTAGTGATAACACCTTTAAGATGACAACTAAACCAAAACCATTGTTTTTCTATTGGAATTTGGTTGTGCTTTTAGATGGTTGAAAGCATAGTGATAACACGTTGGGAATTCAACAAACTTTTTGTAATTCGGTACTCAGCAGAGCTAAGGTCCGTTTCAGCAAGATTTCAGTTACTGAGGTATTTCACCATGTTACACTTGACGAATTGTCTGGTCATTTCAATCCTGAATTGACCCCAACCTTCTGTGGTAAACAGCAACCTTGTAGTAGACATAAGTCTATAGTGCTGGCTATTGGGAAGGGTTAATGTTGCGATTCTAGGAGCCTCATTTCTGCAGAAAGTGTCTTGACTCCTCACCAAGCTGTCACGAGTCCTCTTCAGCACCGACCTTGAACTTTTCTTTGAAGCCAAAATGCATTTTCACTTCACTTCGTTTGCTGTCCGGCTCACTGATTTCAAACACACGCCCCTAAAGGCAGCTCCTTGACATGATAGCACTGTGCAACACTATTTGCACTACATCATACTTTCTCAAGGCATGTCAAGACACTAACTGTAGCTTTTCCCCATTGTGCAATGTTTACGGTTCAGGCAATGGTTAAGCAATGAGAAAATTGACCAACCGCCATGAGGAAAATGGCATTGTGACAATGATTTCTCAGAAGTTGTTGCACCATTTTCCCCCTGGTGTATTTAAACTTAGTTACACAATGTTATGCAAGGCTACGAGGTCGAGCCACAGAAGTTACCAGAATTGTGTGGTTAATAATGTGATGAGTGACACAACGATTCCATGTAACATCTTATCTCTCATCTGCCTTTTTCTTCACTTGTGTGTTTGTCGAGGATGTCTTGAATATGTTGTCTGAGAATTTGCAGTGCACTATCTTGCACTCTGTAGAATGGGTAAACAATAGCTACATTCTTTGGGCTAATCAAAATGTTTAGCCTTCAAAGTTCTGTTATTATGTTATGTTGTGCTATTTTAAGCTAACTGTTATGAGTTGATGAAGCAAGTAAGAAATGAGGCAATCCAAAGCAAAGAGATGTAGACAGACACACAGAAAACAGTCCAAAGAGATGTAGACAGACACACAGAAAACAGTCCAGAGAGATGTAGACAGACACACAGAAAACAGTCCAAAGAGATGTAGACAGACACACAGAAAACAGTCCAGAGAGATGTAGACAGACACACAGAGAAAACAGTCCAGAGAGATGTAGACAGACACACAGAAAACAGTCCAAAGAGATGTAGACAGAGACACAGAGAAAACAGTCCAAAGCAGAGAGATGTAGACAGAGACACAGAGAAAACAGTCCAAAGCAGAGAGATGTAGACAGACACACAGAAAACAGTCCAAAGAGATGTAGACAGACACACAGAGAAAACAGTCCAGAGAGATGTAGACAGACACACAGAGAAAACAGTCCAGAGAGATGTAGACAGACACACAGAGAAAACAGCAATTGGCAACAAACGAGTGTTTGTCATTGCGCCATCAGGGTTCTGTGATAATTCATGCAGGCTCCTCCACGGGTAAACACTTTCCCATCCAAGTTCTTGTGTAAGAGTTGAGCAACAAGGAACGCTTCAAACCAACTACTTTCATATGACAACAAAAACAGATGGCATTTATTTATATGCTAAAGTCTGGAACAGCTACATTCTACCTTGTGTATAGTTTACCTGTAATTTATAGAAATATAAAATAATAATAATATGTAACTTTTTAGTCGTGTCCCTTATTTTTTCCCACGTTATCATTTTGTCTTAGTCGACACAACGTGGGCTGTAGCAGCTGTCAGAATGATAACACAACTAACAGAGAATACTGTTGTCACCACCACTCCTCTGCCCTGTTCGATCAGCTCAACCTGATCAATTCAGAATGACTGAAATACGTGTGAGCATCCTGTCCGGGAGGTGAGAATGTGTCTGTGATCACTGTCAACATACTGATAATACACGCTGCTAATTAAGTGACTGACCCATATTCACTGTTAAGCCCTATATTACCAAGGAATTACACTGCCATTTGTTTAAAAGGTCTTGTTTTATTTTCCTCCGGACTATGTGCAATGCATTGTTTGTATGTACGTGTTTCATTTCCTGTAGAAATGCATCCGGACTGAGTTTATTACCTTGGTGAGCAAATGCCATGAGCAATATAACCGCTATTCTAGTCTGATAAGGAAGTTAGTCATAGTGTTCGTGTTAACTAACCTCCAGACGAGCTTCAATGCTATACAACACTCCTTCCGTGGCCTCCAACTGCCTTTAAATGCTAGTAAAACTAAATGCATGCTCTTCAACCGATTGTTGCCCGCACCTGCCCGCCCGACTAGCATCACTACTCTGGACGGAGAATTTGTGGACATCTACAAATACCTAGGTGTTTGGTTAGACTGTAAACTCTCCTTCCAAACTCACATTAAGCATCTCCAATCCAAAATTAAATCTAGAATCGGCTTCCTACCGATCCTTTTCTTTGGCGACGTCATTTACAAAATAGCCTCCAACACTCAACTCAGCAAATTGGACGTAGTCTATCACAGTGCCTTCCGTTTTGTGACCAAAGCCCCATATACTAACCACCACTGCGACCTGTATGCTCTCGTTGGCTGGCCCTCGCTTCATATTCGTCGCCAAACCCACTGGCTCCAGGTCATCTATAAGTCTTTGCTAGGTAAAGCCCCGCCTGATCTCAGCTCACTGGTCACCATAGCAACACCCACCCATAGCATGAGCTCCAGCAGGTATATTTCACTGGTCAGCCCCAAAGCCAACACTTAATTTGGCCGCCTTTCCTTCCAGTTCTCTGCTGCCAATGACTCAAACGAATTGCAAAAATCACTGAAGTTGGAGTCTTATATCTCCCTCACTAACTTTAAGCATCAGCTGTCAGAGCAGCGCACCGTACCTGTACACAGCCAATCTGTAATTAGCACACCCAACTACCTCATCCCCATATTGTTATTTATCTTCTTGCTCTTTTGCACCCCAGTATCTCTACTTGCACATCATCTTCTGCACATCTATTACTACAGTGTTAATACTAAATTGTAATTATTTTTGCCTCTATGGACTATTTATTGTCTTACCTCCATACTCTTCTACATTTGCACACACTGTACATAGATTGTTATATTATGTTATTGACTGTATGTTTGTTTATGTGTAACTCTGTGTTGTTATTTTTGTTGCACTGCTTTGCTTTGCTTTATCTTGGCCCAGGTCACAGTTGTAATTGATAACTTGTTCTCTACTGGTCTACCTGGTTAAATAAAGGGGAAATAAATAAATACACATTTCAGGAAAGCTATCTACTTTAGCATTTTTTAAGAGAAGCCCAATAAAAAAAAGCACATAGCTGTTTATCTCAAATTTCTCCCTTTTTGTTGTACCCCTCATTTAGTTGTGTTCACCTTCTAGATATTTGATGCATCTAGATCTAGGCTTGACATAACTGCTGCCAAGTGCATCACAGCTCCTGCAAGATGAGGTTACTGTATATTCAGGTGGTGAGAAGCCAAGACCTTCTTTGTCTTTGTATTTCACCTCCCAGATATGTGACTTCCACAGATGGAGTGAGGTAATTGCTTGCTCTGAATGAGAAAGGTCAGGATTTACAGTGTCCTTTCAACAAGGAAGAAATTGATTCACTACTGTACATGTTTTCCACCCCAAAAGATACAGAGAAGTGGAGTATTATAGAAAGTTTAACCACAATCCACAGTCCAGTACATCACAGTCCAGTACATCACAGTCCAGTACATCACAGTCCAGTACATTACAGTCCAGTACATTACAGTCCAGTACATTACAGTCCAGTACATCACAGTCCAGTACATCACAGCCCAGGAGGTCACAGCCCAAGAGGTCACAGCCCAAGAGATCACAGCCCAGGAGGTCACAGCCCAGAAGGTCACAGCCCAGGAGGAACGTGCTATGACCCACAGCATTGTTCAAACACTGCTTTTCATCCTTATCTCATTTGTGGGGAATATTCCTTGTCATATCATCACAATAAACTCAACTTCAACAAAGATGCACTGTAGACCAGGGGTCTCCTATCCACCTCCAAAGGTCCTGGACAGCTTCACAGAGTGTGCAGGCTTTCATTCCATGATTGGTTAATGTTTTAAATCAGGTGTGTTAGTGTTGTAGACTGTCTTTGGGTGTTATAAACCATGAATAATCCTACATGTATGAATAAAAACAGCCAGCTCTCACAAATAGAATTATAGCTCATATTTTGTTCTGTTTCAGCAGGCTAGCCATATTTATTAATTAACATAACGTTACTCACTGTAGCATCCAATCTCTTCTCTTCTTTCACCTCCTCTTCCTTCTCCTCCCCCTCCACCCCCTCTTCCTCCTCCACTTCCTTCTCCACCCCCTCTTCTTCCTTCTCCTCCTCCTCCTCCACCCCCTCCTCCACCCCCTCCTCTTCCTTCTCCTTCACCTCCTCCATCCAGGTGGTACCCAGCGACTACCCAGGGCCATCGGGGTAGCCCTGGCTAAGGAGCTGATCTTTGCGGCGCGGGCGATTGACGGAACAGAGGCGAAGAGACTGGGCCTGGTCAGCCATGCCGTGGAGCAGAACAAGAGCGGAGATGCCGCCTACCTCAGAGCACTGGACCTGGCCCGCGAGTTCAACCCAAATGTGAGTATATGATAAAGCATGTACGTACAGTGCATTCTGAAAGTATTCAAACCCCTTGACATTTTCCACATTTCGTTTTTTCTTCCTCATCAATCTACACACAATACACCATAATGACATCACAATACCCCATAATGACGTCACAATACACAATAATGACAAAGCAAAAAACAGGTTTTTAGAAATGTTTGCAAATGTATTAAAAATACTACATTTAAATATCACATTTACATAAGTATTCAGACCCTTTACTCAGTACTTTGTTGAAGCACCTTTAGCTTCTTGGGTATGACACTACAAGCTTGGCACACCTGTATTTGGGGAGTTTCTCCCATTCTTCTCTGCAGATCCTCTCAAGCTCTGTCAGGTTGGATGGGGAGCGTCGCTGCACAGCTATTTTCAGGTCTCTCCAGAGATATTCGATTTGGTTCAAGTCCAGCCTCTGCCTGGGCCACTCAAGGACATTCAGAGACTTGTCCCGAAGCCACTACTACGTAGTCTTGGCTGTGTACTTAGGGTTGTTGTCCTGTTGGAAGGTGAACCTTCGCCCCAGTAAAAGGTCCTGAGTGCTCCGGATTAGGTTTTCATCAAGGATCTCTCTGTACTTTGCTCCGTTCATCTTTCCCTCGATCCTGACAAGTCTCACAGTCTCTGAATGCTGCCCTTCACTGTAGGGTTTCCTCCAGACGTGACGCTTGGCATTCAGGCCATAGAGTTCAATCTTGGTTTCATCAGACCAGAGAATCTTGTATCTCATGTTCTAAGAGTCCTTTAGGTGCCTTTTGGCAACCTCCAAGCGGGCTGTCATGTGCCTTTTACTGAGGACTGGCTTCTGTCTGGCCACTGTACCCTAAAGGCCTGATTGGTGGAGTGCTGCAAAGATGGTTATCCTTCTGGAAGGTTCTCCCATCTCCACAGAGGAACTCTGGAGCTCTGTCAGAGTGACAGAGAGGTTCTTGGTCACCTCCCTTACCGAGGCTCTTCTCCCCCGATTGCTCCCCCGGTCGGCCAGCTCTAGGAAGTGTCTTGGTGTTTCCAAACTTCTTCCATTTAATAAGAATTATAAAGGCAACTGTGTTCTTGGGGACCTTCTATGCTGCAGAAATGGTTGGTACCCTTCCCCAGATCTGTGGCTTGACACAATCCTGTCTCGGAGCTCTACGGACAATTCCTTCAACCTCATGGCTTGCTTTTTGCTCTGACATGCACTGTCAACTGTGGGACCTTATATAGACAGTTGTGTGGCTTTCCAAATCATGTCCAATCAATTGAATTTACACAGGTAGACTCCAATCAAGTTGTAGAAACATCTCAAGGATGATCAATCGAAACAGGATGCACCTAAGCTCAATTTTGAGTCTCATAGCAAAGGGTCTGAATACTTATGTAAATAATGTATCAGTTTTTTATTTTGTATACATTTCTACAAAAAAATGTAAACCTGTTATCACTAGGTCATTATGGGGTACTGTGTGTAGATTGATGAGGGGGGAAAGTATTTGATCCATTTTAGAATAAGGCTGTAACGTAACAAAATGTGGAAAAAGTCAAGGGGTCTGAATACTTGATGAATGCTCTGTACATTGTACACTGTACAAACCAGAGTAATACCACCTTTAAGCAGGGATGTTATTACACATTGGCTGTGTCTGAAATCGTGTCCCCTTACTTGATTATCAGCTAGGTCTAAAAATGGAATTTTCTTCCTCAATTTGTGCAGCGAATTCATACTAGATTAAAAAACTGAAATTACTTTTACATCCTGGCATATAAAGTGTACTAAATGTTTGGAAATTTCGCATAATAGAAAACGTTTTATTTTTGCATACCCAATCAGCGTACTCTTTAGATGCAAGTATGGGTGTTCCGACATGGCCGTTGACTCTGTGGTTTCCCTGAAATCAAACCTGTTCTCAGATTCTCAGAATAGGCTGCTACACTGAATGATTTGGAGTGTAGCCTACAGTCGTGATGTATCAACTTCTTAGAAATAACACCTGAGCGAATGCAGATGTTGTACCTTTTATGTACGGATTAGATTTCTAGTGACCTGCAACATTATACCGGGGAACCACCTGTTATATAGACTCAGGGTAGACACAACAACCATTGTTATCTTGTTACGGCTGAAATCCCGTTAACGGGACGATTTGACAACAGCCAGTGAAAGTGCATGTTGCCAAATTCAAACAACAGAAATCTCATAATTAAAATTCCTCAAACATACAAGTATTATACACTGTTTTAAAGACAAACTTGTTGTTAATCCCACCACAGTGTCCGATTTCAAAATGGCTTTACGAAAGCATACCATGCGATTATGTTAGGTCAACGCCTAGTCACAAAAAACAGCCATTTTCCCAGCCAAAGAGAGGAGTCACAAAAAGCAGAAATAGAGATACAATTAATCACTAACCTTTGATGATCTTCATCAGATGGCACTCATAGGACTTCATGTTACACAATACATGTATGTTTTGTTCAATAAAGTTCATATTTATATCCAAAAATCAAAGTTTACATTGGCGCGTTATGTTCAGTAATGTTTTGCTTCCAAAACATCCGGTGATTTTGCAGAGAGCCACATCAATTTACAGAAATACTCATCATAAACGTTGATGAAAGATACAAGTGTTATGCATATAATTAAAGATATACTTCTCCTTAATGCAACCGCTGTGTCAGATTTCAAAAAAGTTTTACGGCAAAAGTACACCATGCAATAATCTGAGTACAGTGCTCAGCCACAAAAACAAGCCATACAGATACCCGCCATGTTGTGGAGTCAGTAAAAGTCAGAAATATCATTATAAATATTCACTTATATTCACCTTTGATGATCTTCATCAGAATGCACTCCCAGGAATCCCAGTTCCACAAAAAATGTTTGTTTTGTTCCATAAAGTCCATCATTTATGTCCAAATACCTCCTTTTTGTTTGCGCGTTTAGTCCAGTAATCCAAAATGCACAAGGCGCGAGCACTAGGTCCAGACAAAAAGTCTAAAAGGTTCTATTACAGTTCGTAGAAACATGTCAAACGATGTATAGAGTCAATCTTTAGATGTTTTTATCATAAATCTTCAATAATGTTTCAACCGGACAATTCCTTTGTCTTTAGAAATGAAAAGGAGCGGAGCTCTTACTCGCGTGTGACTAAACTAATGGCTTTCTTCCAGACCCCTGATTCAAATAGCTCTTATTCGCTCCCCCTTCATAGTAGAAGCCTGAAACAACGTTCTAAAGACCAAATTTACACTGTATATTGGATAGGCTTGAAAAACTACAAACCTCAGATTTCCCACATCCTGGTTGGATTTTTCTCAGGTTTTTACCTACCATTTGAGCTCTGTTATACTCACAGACATCATTCAGACAGTTTTAGAAACTTCAGAGTGTTTTCTATCCAAATCTACTAATAATATGCATATCTTAGCTTCTGGGCCTGAGTAGCAGGCAGTTTACTCTGGGCACGCTTTTCATCCGAACGTGGAAATAGCGCCTCCCAGCCATAAGAAGTTATTTACATGTACTTTTGACCCTAAACAAACTATTGTTTTGCTTTGATCTCTTCAGGGTCCCATTGCAATTAGGATGGCAAAGTTGGCAATCAACCAGGGCATAGAGGTAAGACTCGTACTTTTTCCATCTCTGTAATAAGTGATCAAATGTCCCCAAATTCAGTTTTCAGTCCACATACTGGTCTAAAGTACAGTATTTTATAATTTGACCAAATCTGTTCATATGTTTATTATTGAATGGTTAGAGCTAGAGGTTAAGTCATGTTGATGTTCTAAGCAGACCTAGGTTCAAATCATATTTGAGATTGACCCCTTAGGAATGACCTTTTAAGGATGACCTCTTGTGTCTAGCAATAGTATTTGGGAATGACCTCAGGTCTAAGTAATAGTATTTGGGAATGACCTCAGGTCTAAGTAATAGTATTTGGGAATGACCTCAGGTCTACGTAATAGTATTTGGGTATGACCTCAGGTCTAAGTAATAGTATTTGGGAATGATCTCCTAGGTCTAGTAATAGTATTTGGGTATGGCCTCAGGTCTAAGTAATAGTATTTGGGAATGATCTCCTAGGTCTAGTAATAGTATTTGGGAATGATCTCCTAGGTCTAGTAATAGTATTTGGTTATGGCCTCCTAGGTCTAGTAATAGTATTTGGGCCTCTTGGGTCTTGCTGCATTTAGGGATCGGTGCCACAAAGCATGGTGAAGGATTGAAGTAAGCATCTGATTCAGTAGTCAGTGAGTGAGCTCACTTGCCAAAGGGATCCATGTCACATCTGAAGGCCGTCAGAGAAACCTGAGACAATCTGTTGAGTGACTTCGTTATCCCAGAGGCCAACGGTCACAACTGACAAATAAACCGCACTTTCTGACAGGTGCTGTGTCATTTGTAGACAGCCTGTTCTACCATGTTAATGTATCATAGGCTACACAAACTGCCAATATCCATATTGGGGCCATCAGGTTATATGAATACAGGTCAACAGCTGGCCCACTTGAAAGATGCACATTTTTAAGCAGAGAAATTCTTCTGTGCATTCCTTTATAAAATTGCTCAACAACGATCTCTTTAAATGTAGGTTATTTTCTAAAGGAGAGTATGGCACAGGAGATATTTCTGGTTCAGTTAAATGCCAAGGTAACCTATGAAAGTAGGTTTCTCCTCTCTCTGTGCTGTCAAGGAAAATAAATGCTGCCCCTAATTCTGTATAATTCATCCTTTAAAGTGTGAATTTGGAATGGGTCTTGGATCTAGGTAGGTTTGTTGTTAAAGTTGGTGAACATTTTACCAATGCACAGACATATGCTCAATAAAGATATAGGATCCTAATTTGAGCCAGTTTGCTACAGCTAGAAAAGAATCCTACAGCAACAGGAAATGTTAATTATTATGTGGATTATACACTGAACAAAAATATAGACACAACTTCAAACATTTTACTGAATTACAGTTCATAGAAGGAAATCAGTCCATTTGAATAAATTCATTAGGCCCTAATCTATGGATTTCACATAAATGGGAATACAGATATGCATCTGTTGGTCACAGATACCTTTAATTAAAGTAGGGGTGTTGATCAAAAAAACATTCAGCACCTGGTGTGACCACCATTTGCCTCCTGCAGCGCGACATGTCTCCTTCGCATACAGTTGATCAGGCTGTTGATTGTGGCCTGTGAAATATTGTCCCACTCCTCTTCAATGGCTGTGCAAAGTTACTGGATATTTGCGGGAACTGGTACACGCTGTCATACATGTCGATCCAGAGCATCCCAAACATGCTCAATGGGTGACATGTCTGGTGAATATACAGGCCATGGAAGAACTGGTACATTTTCAGCTTCCAGGAATTGTGTACAGATTCTTGCGGCAACATGAAGTGATGGATCAATGGCACAACAATGGGCCTCAGGATCTCGTCATGGTATCTCTGTGCATTCAAATTGCAAGCGATAAAATGCAATTGTGTTCATTGTCCGTAGATAATGGGAATACAGATATGCATCTGTTGGTCACAGATACCTTTAATTAAAGTAGGGGTGTTGATCAAAAAAACATTCAGCACCTGGTGTGACCACCATTTGCCTCCTGCAGCGCGACATGTCTCCTTCGCATACAGTTGATCAGGCTGTTGATTGTGGCCTGTGAAATATTGTCCCACTCCTCTTCAATGGCTGTGCAAAGTTACTGGATATTTGCGGGAACTGGTACACGCTGTCATACATGTCGATCCAGAGCATCCCAAACATGCTCAATGGGTGACATGTCTGGTGAATATACAGGCCATGGAAGAACTGGTACATTTTCAGCTTCCAGGAATTGTGTACAGATTCTTGCGGCAACATGAAGTGATGGATCAATGGCACAACAATGGGCCTCAGGATCTCGTCATGGTATCTCTGTGCATTCAAATTGCAAGCGATAAAATGCAATTGTGTTCATTGTCCGTAGATAATGGGAATACAGATATGCATCTGTTGGTCACAGATACCTTTAATTAAAGTAGGGGTGTTGATCAAAAAAACATTCAGCACCTGGTGTGACCACCATTTGCCTCCTGCAGCGCGACATGTCTCCTTCGCATACAGTTGATCAGGCTGTTGATTGTGGCCTGTGAAATATTGTCCCACTCCTCTTCAATGGCTGTGCAAAGTTACTGGATATTTGCGGGAACTGGTACACGCTGTCATACATGTCGATCCAGAGCATCCCAAACATGCTCAATGGGTGACATGTCTGGTGAATATACAGGCCATGGAAGAACTGGTACATTTTCAGCTTCCAGGAATTGTGTACAGATTCTTGCTGCAACATGAAGTGATGGATCAATGGCACAACAATGGGCCTCAGGATCTCGTCATGGTATCTCTGTGCATTCAAATTGCAAGCGATAAAATGCAATTGTGTTCATTGTCCATAGATTATGCCTGCCCATACCATAACCCCACCATGGGGCACTCTCTTCACAACATTGACATCAGCAAACCGCTCACCCACACGACACCGTACACGCGGTCTACCATCTGTGCGGTACAATTGAAACCTCCATTCATCCGTGTAGAGATCACTTCTCCAGTGTGCCAGTGGCCATCATAGATGAGCATTTGGTGATGTCGACGAGCTCGCAGATGAGTTTCCTTGACAATTTGTGCAGTAATTATTCGGTTGTGCAAACCCACAGTTTCATCAGCTGTCCGGGTGACTGGTCTGAGACGATTCCGCAGGTGAAGAAGCTGGATGTGGAGGTCCTGGGCTGGCATGGTTACATGTGGTCTGCTGTTGTGAGGCCGGTTGGACGTACTGCCAAATGATCTAATACGACGTTGGAGGCGGCTTATGGTAGAGAAATTAACATAAAATTATCTGGCAACAGCTCTGGTGGATATTCCTGCAGTCAGCATGCCAATTGCACACTCCCTCAAAACTTCTGTGGCATTGTGTTGTTTGACAAAACCGCACATTTTAGTGGCCTTTTATTGTCCCCAGCACAAGGTGCACCTGTGTAGTGATCATGCTTTTTAATCAGCTTCTTGATATACCACACCTGTCAGGTGGATGGATTATCTTGGCAAAGGGGAAATGCTCACTAACAGGGATGTAAACAAATTTGAGAGAAACAAGCTTTTTATGCGTATGGAAAATTTCAGGGATCTTTTATTTCAGCTCATGAAACATATGACCAAGGCTTTACCATTTGCGTTTATGTTTTTGTTCAGTGTAATTAATGGACATTTTTATAGTTGTTAATACATTTTCCATAAGGGAAAATCAAGTCTGAAATTTCAGTGGAAATTACAAACGTGAGAAGCCTTTTTAAACCAATAATACACTACAAGTTTTACATTTCCATTGCAGGAATGTTCTTCTGCAACAGGGTGATCAAATTAAGACGCTACATCTGTAGTTTCGATCCTGTAGGAATGACAGGAAATGATGAAACAAGGAAACCTCATAGCTGGTCAAGAATAAAGATGGTAGAAAATAGCTATTTTATACGGTTGATATTGCTGCATATGTTTGTTATTTTCTCTAATATCTTGATATTTTTCAGGTGGATTTAAATACGGGATTAGCAATTGAAGAAGCATGCTATGCCCAGGTACGTCTAGTCATGAACAAGAACTTCAATTCCACAACCCTTCTGTTAAATAGCCCATATTCTGTTAAATAGCCCATATTCTGTTAAATAGCCCATATGCTGTTGATTTCTGACGCTTATTTTTCTGCTAGAACTATTTAAAATGTACACTTCTTTTTATATGCAGTTCACATACAATGATGCCACGATTTTGTCAAGGTTAGATAGTGTCTATTGACATAGTGTACCTCTTCCACCTGCTGCATATCTACGCTCACTTTGGACACCACTTTGAACAGTCTTCAGTTGTACATCAAACAACTCACACAGTATGACGCATAAACAACAACCACCATCGCTCGCAGGATCACTCAAAATAGAACATATACGTTGTTGTCTTTCGTTTCCAAGGTGATTCCGACGAAAGACAGGCTGGAGGGACTGGCTGCGTTCAAGGAGAAGAGGCCTCCTCGCTTCAAGGGAGAGTAAACGCCACCCTGGGCCAATCAAGGTGGAGTAAACGTTCACCCTGGGCCAATCAAGGGAGAGTAAACGTTCACCCTGGGCCTATCAAGGTGGAGTAAACGCCACCCTGGGCCAATCAAGAGCAATCGCAAATGGCTACCTTCAGTTCTCCTCCTTTCACTGCTTCTGTCAGATTCCCATAAGACGGCAATATAGGCAGTACCATCCTCTCTATAACTGGAGTGGGGTGTCCTAACCGAGACGTGAGATGTCACATAAAAGTACTGTATCCGGACAGAGATAGAAGTTAGGGAGAGAACAACTTTACAGCTGATTTAATAACCAGAACTGCTAATCTGCATGATGACTTTATTTTTTTCAGTTTCTAATGTCATGAGTTGCCTTTCCTTGTTGTCGTGCCCAACATGTGGTCTGTCTGCTGTATGCTAACATCATCGAGTGTTTGTTCCTCAGTGATTCAGAAGATCAGAATAATTAAGAATTTGCAAATATGATGAGATGAGATTGGATCCTTAATATTACGCAGAAAAGAATAGTCCCCGAAATTCCCTATTTATTTGACAAACGTGTGGTCGTCAGCGCATCCAATCCATTATCAGGCAGGCTAACAGCAAATCACATGATAAAAGCCATGCACTTCCCAAGTTCGCTGTGTTTTCTAATGTTTGAATGTTAGAGAAAGGATCTGTTCCTAGATCACAGAGGAAACCTTTGTAGAGCTATCACAATAAAGTTCTGTCTCAAACTCTGTCACCTGTCTATGCTTCTTGTCTCATGTTTTGTAGCCAGTTACACATGACCATACTGTAGTGTGAAAAGACCTTCTGCCAACCTTGGATCTAAACCCATTTTCTTGACACCAAATTATTATCAATGTATTGATGTTTTATGACCTTTCACCCTAAGAGAAACTCTCTCATGAGAACAAGTCAGAAGTTTATGAAATGTACTGTTTAAATGCTTTAGGCCTTACAGCGAACATGTTTTCCATGAAAAATTATCGGAGAATGGCTTTTCATCCCGCTTCAAAAGCCCACTGGTCTTTTTTTTAAACCTTTATTTAACTAGGCAAGTCAGTTAAGAACAAATTCTTATTTTCAATGACTGCCTAGGAACAGTGTGTTAACTGCCTGTTCAGGGGCAGAACGACAGATGACCTTGTAAACCAGTTACAGAGTTAAATGATTACGATAAGGAGAAAACTGAGAATGGATCAACAACATTGTAGTTACTCCACAATACCAACCTAAATGACAGAGTGAAAAGAAGAAAGCCTGTACAGAATAAAAAATATTCCAAAACATGCATCCTGTTTACAATAAGTTTGCAATACTACAACAAATGTCAGAAAAAAAAGCACTTTTTGTCTTGAATACAAAGCATTATGTTTTGGGCAAATCCAACACAACACATCACTGAGTACCACTTCATATTTTCAATCGTGGTGTTGGCTGCATCGTGTTATGGGTATGCTTGTCATCGGCAAGGTACTAGGGAGTGTTAGCCACTTTGTCTGCTTAAGGACACATAGTTTCCCTCAAATGTTCTATTTATATTTTATTGAACCTTTATTGAACCTTTATTGAACCTTTATTTAACCTTTATTTAACCTTTATTTAACCTTTATTTAACCTTTATTTAACTAGGCAAGTCAGTTAAGAACATATTCTTATTTACAATGACGGCCTACCAAAAGGCCAGGATTAAATAAACATTTAGGACAAAACACACAGCACGACAAGAGAGACAACACTACATAAAGAGAGACTTAAGACAACAACATGGCATTAACACATGACAACAAAGCATGGTAGCAACACATGACAACCACATGAGAACAACACAGCATGGTAGCAACACAACATGGCAGCAGCACAAAACAGGGTACAATCATTATTGAGCACAGAAAACAGCACAAAGGGCAAGGAGGTAGAAACAACAATACCTCACACAAAGCAGCCACAAGAGTGTTCATCCTGTTACATATCTTGCACTCATCTCATATGTATATACTGTATTCTACTATACCTTAGTCTGTGCCTCTCTGACATGGCTCATCCATATGTATATACTGTATTCTACTATACCTTAGTCTGTGCCTCTCTGACATGGCTCATCTCATATGTATATACTGTATTCTACTATACCTTAGTCTGTGCCTCTCTGACATGGCTCATCTCATATGTATATACTGTATTCTACTATACCTTAGTCTGTGCCTCTCTGACATGGCTCATCCATATGTATATACTGTATTCTACTATACCTTAGTCTGTGCCTCTCTGACATGGCTCATCTCATATGTATATACTGTATTCTACTATACCTTAGTCTGTGCCTCTCTGACATGGCTCATCTCATATGTATATACTGTATTCTACTATACCTTAGTCTGTGCCTCTCTGACATGGCTCATCCATATGTATATACTGTATTCTACTATACCTTAGTCTGTGCCTCTCTGACATGGCTCATCCATATGTATATACTGTATTCTACTATACCTTAGTCTGTGCCTCTCTGACATGGCTCATCTCATATGTATATACTGTATTCTACTATACCTTAGTCTGTGCCTCTCTGACATGGCTCATCCATATGTATATACTGTATTCTACTATACCTTAGTCTGTGCCTCTCTGACATGGCTCATCTAATATGTATATACTGTATTCTACTATACCTTAGTCTGTGCCTCTCTGACATGGCTCATCTCATATGTATATACTGTATTCTACTATACCTTAGTCTGTGCCTCTCTGACATGGCTCATCTCATATGTATATACTGTATTCTACTATACCTTAGTCTGTGCCTCTCTGACATGGCTCATCTAATATGTATATACTGTATTCTACTATACCTTAGTCTGTGCCTCTCTGACATGGCTCATCTCATATGTATATACTGTATTCTACTATACCTTAGTCTGTGCCTCTCTGACATGGCTCATCCATATGTATATACTGTATTCTACTATACCTTAGTCTGTGCCTCTCTGACATGGCTCATCTCATATGTATATACTGTATTCTACTATACCTTAGTCTGTGCCTCTCTGACATGGCTCATCCATATGTATATACTGTATTCTACTATACCTTAGTCTGTGCCTCTCTGACATGGCTCATCTCATATGTATATACTGTATTCTACTATACCTTAGTCTGTGCCTCTCTGACATGGCTCATCTCATATGTATATACTGTATTCTACTATACCTTAGTCTGTGCCTCTCTGACATGGCTCATCCATATGTATATACTGTATTCTACTATACCTTAGTCTGTGCCTCTCTGACATGGCTCATCTCATATGTATATACTGTATTCTACTATACCTTAGTCTGTGCCTCTCTGACATGGCTCATCCATATGTATATACTGTATTCTACTATACCTTAGTCTGTGCCTCTCTGACATGGCTCATCTCATATGTATATACTGTATTCTACTATACCTTAGTCTGTGCCTCTCTGACATGGCTCATCCATATGTATATACTGTATTCTACTATACCTTAGTCTGTGCCTCTCTGACATGGCTCATCCATATGTATATACTGTATTCTACTATACCTTAGTCTGTGCCTCTCTGACATGGCTCATCTCATATGTATATACTGTATTCTACTATACCTTAGTCTGTGCCTCTCTGACATGGCTCATCTCATATGTATATACTGTATTCTACTATACCTTAGTCTGTGCCTCTCTGACATGGCTCATCTCATATGTATATACTGTATTCTACTATACCTTAGTCTGTGCCTCTCTGACATGGCTCATCTCATATGTATATACTGTATTCTACTATACCTTAGTCTGTGCCTCTCTGACATGGCTCATCTCATATGTATATACTGTATTCTACTATACCTTAGTCTGTGCCTCTCTGACATGGCTCATCCATATGTATATACTGTATTCTACTATACCTTAGTCTGTGCCTCTCTGACATGGCTCATCTCATATGTATATACTGTATTCTACTATACCTTAGTCTGTGCCTCTCTGACATGGCTCATCTCATATGTATATACTGTATTCTACTATACCTTAGTCTGTGCCTCTCTGACATGGCTCATCCATATGTATATACTGTATTCTACTATACCTTAGTCTGTGCCTCTCTGACATGGCTCATCTCATATGTATATACTGTATTCTACTATACCTTAGTCTGTGCCTCTCTGACATGGCTCATCCATATGTATATACTGTATTCTACTATACCTTAGTCTGTGCCTCTCTGACATGGCTCATCCATATGTATATATTCTTAATTCCATTCCTTTACTTGATTTGTGTGTATTAGGTATATGTGGAATTGTTAGATATTGCTGCACTGTCGAGAAGTAGAAGCACAAGCATTTCGCTACACGATTTGATTTGAAGTACTGTTTATTAACTGAGCTGGAACTGTGCTCCAAGGGGTAATGGGGGGGGGGGGGGGGGGGGTCACCTTTTACTGCGGCATTTTGGGATTGATTAGCCAACATGATGTAATGCTTATCTTAGAAACACAGAGGGAACAGGGAAATTATTTGCATTGTTTTTCCTCACGATCCAAATTCGGCACATAAAGCTAATTTCTTCCATGTAAAACTAGCCGCTTATCAAGGAAGTTAACACAGAAGTTGTAGACACGAGATCGATCTGTACACAATCTGTTTAAAGGATTTTTATTACACTTTTTTGCTCTTGTTTCAGCAGTTTGTGTACATAGTTTTGTCTTTGACTTAACAATCATAAAAAAGGTTTTAAAGTAGTGATGGGAAGGGTTCGTCGGAAATACTAAGCAAACATGCCCCATTACGGGGCGGCAGGTAGCCTAGTG
The DNA here is from genome assembly GCF_002021735.2 of Oncorhynchus kisutch. Taxonomy (NCBI): domain Eukaryota; kingdom Metazoa; phylum Chordata; class Actinopteri; order Salmoniformes; family Salmonidae; genus Oncorhynchus; species Oncorhynchus kisutch. The sequence goes on along the minus strand of NC_034196.2, from coordinate 40,996,558 downwards.
GTTAGAGTGTAGAGGCGGCAGGTAGCCTAGTGGTTAGAGTGTAGAGGCGGCAGGTAGCCTGGTGGTTAGAGCGTAGAGGCGGCAGGTAGCCTGGTGGTTAGAGTGTAGAGGTGGCAGGTAGCCTGGTGGTTAGAGTGTAGAGGCGGTAGGTACCCTAGTGGTTAGAGTGTAGAGGAGGCAGGTAGCCTGGTGGTTAGAGTGTAGAGGCGGCAGGTAGCCTAGTGGTTAGAGTGTAGAGGGGGCAGGTAGCCTGGTGGTTAGAGTGTAGAGGCGGCAGGTAGCCTAGTGGTTAGAGTGTAGAGGCGGCAGGTAGCCTGGTGGTTAGAGTGTAGAGGCGGCAGGTAGCCTAGTGGTTAGAGTGTAGAGGCGGCAGGTAGCCTAGTGGTTAGAGTGTAGAGGGGGCAGGTAGCCTGGTGGTTAGAGTGTAGAGGCGGCAGGTAGCCTGCTGGTTAGAGTGTAGGGACGGCAGGTAGCCTGGTGGTTAGAGTGTAGAGGCGGCAGGTAGCCTAGTGGTTA
>NC_034196.2:40921042-40991042 GCF_002021735.2 Oncorhynchus kisutch | reverse complement strand
CGGCAGGTAGCCTGGTGGTTAGAGTGTAGAGGCGGCAGGTAGCCTGCTGGTTAGAGTGTAGAGGCGGCAGGTAGCCTAGTGGTTAGAGTGTAGAGGCGGCAGGTAGCCTAGTGGTTAGAGTGTAGAGGCGGCAGGTAGCCTAGTGGTTAGAGTGTAGAGGCGGCAGGTAGCCTGGTGGTTAGAGTGTAGAGGCGGCAGGTAGCCTAGTGGTTAGAGTGTAGAGGCGGCAGGTAGCCTGGTGGTTAGAGTGTAGAGGCGGCAGGTAGCCTGGTGGTTAGAGTGTAGAGGCGGCAGGTAGCCTGGTGGTTAGAGTGTAGAGGCGGCAGGTAGCCTAGTGGTTAGAGTGTAGAGGCGGCAGGTAGCCTGGTGGTTAGAGTGTAGAGGCGGCAGGTAGCCTGGTGGTTAGAGTGTAGAGGCGGCAGGTAGCCTGGTGGTTAGAGTGTAGAGGCGGCAGGTAGCCTAGTGGTTAGAGTGTAGAGGCGGCAGGTAGCCTGGTGGTTAGAGTGTAGAGGCGGCAGGTAGCCTAGTGGTTAGAGTGTAGAGGCGGCAGGTAGCCTGGTGGTTAGAGTGTAGAGGCGGCAGGTAGCCTGGTGGTTAGAGTGTAGAGGCGGCAGGTAGCCTGGTGGTTAGAGTGTAGAGGCGGCAGGTAGCCTGGTGGTTAGAGTGTAGAGGCGGCAGGTAGCCTGCTGGTTAGAGTGTAGAGGCGGCAGGTAGCCTGCTGGTTAGAGTGTAGAGGCGGCAGGTAGCCTGCTGGTTAGAGTGTAGAGGCGGCAGGTAGCCTGGTGGTTAGAGTGTAGAGGCGGCAGGTAGCCTAGTGGTTAGAGTGTAGGGACGGCAGGTAGCCTGGTGGTTAGAGTGTAGGGACGGCAGGTAGTCTAGTGGTTAGAGTGTAGAGGCGGCAGGTAGCCTGGTGGTTAGAGTGTAGAGGCGGCAGGTAGCCTAGTGGTTAGAGTGTAGGGACGGCAGGTAGCCTGGTGGTTAGAGTGTAGAGGCGGCAGGTAGCCTGGTGGTTAGAGTGTAGGGACGGCAGGTAGCCTGGTGGTTAGAGTGTAGGGACGGCAGGTAGTCTAGTGGTTAGAGTGTAGAGGCGGCAGGTAGCCTGGTGGTTAGAGTGTAGGGACGGCAGGTAGTCTAGTGGTTAGAGTGTAGAGGCGGCAGGTAGCCTGGTGGTTAGAGTGTAGGGACGGCAGGTAGTCTAGTGGTTAGAGTGTAGAGGCGGCAGGTAGCCTGGTGGTTAGAGTGTAGGGACGGCAGGTAGCCTGGTGGTTAGAGTGTAGGGACGGCAGGTAGTCTAGTGGTTAGAGTGTAGAGGCGGCAGGTAGCCTGGTGGTTAGAGTGTAGAGGCGGCAGGTAGCCTAGTGGTTAGAGTGTAGGGACGGCAGGTAGCCTGGTGGTTAGAGTGTAGAGGCGGCAGGTAGCCTGGTGGTTAGAGTGTAGAGGCGGCAGGTAGCCTAGTGGTTAGAGTGTATGGGCGGCAGGTAGCCTGGTGGTTAGAGTGTAGAGGCGGCAGGTAGCCTGGTGGTTAGAGTGTAGAGGCGGCAGGTAGCCTAGTGGTTAGAGTGTAGGGGCGGCAGGTAGCCTGGTGGTTAGAGTGTTGGGCCAGTAAAAGAAAGGTTGCTAGATCAAATACCTGAGCCGACAAGGTAAAAATCTGTCGTTCTTCCCCTGAAGAAGGCAGTTCCTATGCCGTCATTATAAATAAGAATTTGTTCTTGACTAGATTGCCTAGTTCAATATTTTATTTTACAAAAGAGCAATAAAACTTCAACAGGGTAGGAACTGTGTAGGCGTCTGAACAAGTTGGAGCCTGATAACGTCTCATGATGCAACAATAATACAGTTGAAGTCGGAAGTTTACATACACTTAGGTTGGAGTCATTAAAACTCGTTTTTTCAAGCACTCCACAAATGTATTGTTTTATAGTTTTGACAAGTCGGTTAGGACATTTACTTTGTGCATGACACAAGTTTTTCCAACAATTGTTAACAGACAGATTATTTAACTTATAATTTACTGCATCACAATTCCAGTGGGTCAGAAAGGTACCACGTTCATCTGCTAACAATGCTCTGCTAACACATGAGAATGCAGGGCATGTTTCATTTCATATCAAGTCAAGTTTCTTTGTTTGGGTCAACCGAGTGCCGCATCGGTCTAAGGCACAGCACTGAGTGCTAGCTGCGTTACTACAGATCCTGGTTCGATACCGGGCTGTGTCGCAGCCGGCCACGACCAGGAGACTCATGAGGCGATGCGCAATTGACCCAGCGTCATCCGGGTTAGGGGACGGTTTGGCCGGCCCGGATGTCCTTGTCCCATCGCGCTCTAGGTACTCCTGTGGCGGGCCAGGTGCATGCACGCTGACACGGTTGCCAGTAGTACGGCGTTTCCTCCAACACATTGGTGCAGCTGGCTTCCGGGTTAAGCGAGCATTGTTTCAAGGAGCAATGCGGCTTGGCGGGGTTGTGTTTCGGAGGATGCACGGCTCCCGACCTTCGCCTCTCCCGAGTCCATACAGAAGTTGTAGCGATGGGACAAGACTGTAACTACCAATTGGATACCACGAAAAGGGGTAAAAAAAAATTAAAAAATCAGGTGAACCGATTCAAAGCCGTTTCATCGCAGCACATGACGTGCTGTTTTGTCTGAAACCTCTTAGAAACTCTTCTAAATGATAAGAGCCTCTATTATGGTTAGTGAGCCTGCAGGGAAAACAGTGACTGCACGGGCAAATCATGAACTTAACCCATTTCCCCCTGTCACAGTGAACAGAAACCCAGAGCATTGTTCTTATCACAAACAGAGCCTCTACCCTTATAGAACCATTCTCTCCCGACCCTTTTCCAGGTGTTGTCAACCAAACTTGAGAGACATTTCACCACTGTAGACCTCATTTCACCACTGTAGACCATTTCACCACTGTAGACCTCACCACCAGGCTACTGTCCCCCTTAGTAAGTGAGAGCACTGGCTCCCCCAACTGTCCCCCTTAGTCAGTGAGAGCACTGGCTCCCCCAACTGTCCCCCCTAGTAAGTGAGAGCACTGGCTCCCCCAACTGTCCCCCTTAGTCAGTGAGAGCACTGGCTCCCCCAACTGTCCCCCTTAGTCAGTGAGAGCACTGGCTCCCCCAACTGTCCCCCTTAGTCAGTGAGAGCACTGGCTCCCCCAACTGTCCCCCTTAGTCAGCGAGAGCACTGGCTCCCCCAACTATCCCCCTTAGTCAGTGAGAGCACTGGCTCCCCCAACTGTCCCCCTTAGTCAGTGAGAGCACTGGCTCCCCCAACTGTCCCCCTTAGTCAGTGAGAGCACTGGTTCCCCCAACTGTCCCTCTTAGTCAGTGAGAGCACTGGCTCCCCCAACTGTCTCCCTTGGTCAGGGAGAGCACTGGCTCCCCCAACTGTCTCCCTTAGTCAGTGAGAGCACTGGCTCCCCCAACTGTCCCCCTTAGTCAGTGAGAGCACTGGTTCCCCCAACTGTCCCTCTTAGTCAGTGAGAGCACTGGCTCCCCCAACTGTCCCCCTTAGTCAGTGAGAGCACTGGCTCCCCCAACTGTCTCCCTTAGTCAGTGTAACAGCACTGGCTCCCCCAACTGTCTCCCTTAGTCAGTGAGAGCACTGGCTCCCACAACTCTCCTATGCTCTCTAAAGTTAAACAATCGAGGGCGACACACACACACACACACATACACATGAGGAAGCACAGTTGACCACCACACAAAGAGACCCAGCTGCCAGCTCATAGCCTGTGTGTTTATAGGCCCCGGGGTCCAGGCCTACGTGTTCCTCCACCCCCTTTCAGCTGTGCTGACGAAATACCTTGCATTCCTTCCTGGAATAGAGAGGCCACAGAAGCAGGCTGCCACAGCCCTGCGGGGCTTTGCCCGGTTGAAGGCAACGCAGTCGTAATAGTCATCAGTGGAGGCAGGGTTGACAGGCATGGCTGCATTTAACAAGGAATTGTTTGTTTTAGAGCGATATACAGGTAACTGCCAAAATAAAGGAGACACCTTATGTCACCTTGGCATCGGTTCTACAAATGTCTGGAACTGATTCTTCCATCATTTGTTGTTTTGTTAATGGTGGTGCAAAACTCTGCCTCGGGTGCAGCTCCAGAATCTCCCAGAAGTTTTCAATTTGGTTGAGATCTGGTGACTGAGACGGCCATGGCATGTTTACCTAATTTTCATGCTCATCAAACCATTCAGGGCCCAGCGAGCAATGAGGAATTGGCCCAGAAGTGGCACTGTTCCAGCGGGCCGGAACTGATTGAATCGGGACGGAATCGGGTGTCGGACTCGCCCCGGAATCCAAATGAATGACTGCCCAGAATCATCTGGCCGTTTCCGTCTACATCGGGCCGTTTCCGTCTACATCGGGCCGTTTCCATCTACATCGGGCCGTTTACGTCTACATCGGGCCGTTTCCGTCTACATCGGGCCGTTTCCGTCTACATCGGGCCGTTTCCGTCTACATCGGGCCGTTTCCATCTACATCGGGCCGTTTCCATCTACATCGGGCCGTTTCCATCTACATCTACATCGGGCCGTTTCCGTCTACATCTACATCGGGCCGTTTCCGTCTACATCGGGCCGTTTCCATCTACATCGGGCCATTTCCGTCTACATCGGGCCGTTTCCGTCTACATCGGGCCGTTTCCGTCTACATCGGGCCGTTTCCATCTACATCGGGCCGTTTCCATCTACATCGGGCCGTTTCCATCTACATCTACATCGGGCCGTTTCCGTCTACATCTACATCGGGCCGTTTCCGTCTACATCGGGCCGTTTACGTCTACATCGGGCCGTTTCCATCTACATCGGGCCGTTTCCGTCTACATCGGGCCGTTTCCATCTACATCGGGCCGTTTCCATCTACATCGGGCCGTTTCCATCTACATCTACATCGGGCCGTTTCCGTCTACATCGGGCCGTTTCCATCTACATCTACATCGGGCCGTTTCCATCTACATCGGGCCGTTTCCATCTACCGGAATTCAGCCGACTTTGCCGGCATCTTACTAGAACCCCCCCAGAAGCGGCCCGACTGTTACACATTTTATGCATACAAATTATACCCATCCACCCCCAAAAAATTATGTCGGAGGAATCACCATACACCTGGTGACCGTGTCAGTGTGCATGCGCCTGGCCTGTCACAGGAGTTGCTACAGCACGATGGGACAAGGACATCCTGGCCAGGCCAAAACCTCCCCTAACTTGGACGACGCTGGGCCAATTGTGAGTCACCTCATGGGTCTCCCGGTTGCGGCTAGCATCGAACCAGCATCTGTAGCAACACAGTTTACATTGTGATGCCGTCTTTAAGACCGCTGCGCCACTCGGGGAGGATCCATCAACAAAGTTTTTAATGCTTATCAATTGCATTGCACAAAGTATCAAAATACTAAAATACAACTTAAACAGGACTCTTAAAGAATGTAATTTAAATGTTAATTGTGTTTTATGATCACAGAAAAAAAATATGGAAAACTAAATAAATAATGAAATGTTAATTATATAAAGCAGCCCGTGTAATCATCTGCCAGAGAGTAGCCCCAAACGTCCCGAGCCCCAATTAATACATTTTGGCCAGATAACTCACACCGGAATCGGCCCGAGCTCAATCCCCGCATCCTAGCCTTAAGTAATACTGCCGAAGGCGGCCAAGACTCGGGCCACATGACGTCGGCCGAGTCTGACTCTCAGCCGAGTGCCCTGACTCTCAGTCGGAATCGGCCCAGATCCAGTGTGCTAGCTGGGGGACTAGTCGTACCCTGTGGATGAGGGCATTATCATCCAATGGGCGCATAGCCATGGTTGCCAAAATAATGGCTACCATAATATAATAATGGCCTACCATAATATAATAATGGCCTACCTAGCATTTTTATACAGTGCATTCTGAAAGTATTCAGACCCCTTGACTTTTTCCACATTTTTTAAAATGTTACAGCCTTATTCTAAAATGGATTAAATAAAACAAATTGCTCATCAATCTATATACAATGTAGGTTTTGTGGTGGTGCTGGAGGTGATTCATTTGATATAGGGGTGGTGCTGGAGGTGATTCATTTGATATAGGGGTGGTGCTGGAGGTGATTCATTTGATATAGGGGTGGTGCTGGAGGTGATTCATTTGATATAGGGGTGGTGCTGGAGGTGATTCATTTGATATAGGGGTGGTGCTGGAGGTGATTCATTTGATATAGGGGTGGTGCTGGAGGTGATTCATTTGATATAGGGGTGGTGCTGGAGGTGATTCATTTGATATAGGGGTGGTGCTGGAGGTGATTCATTTGATATAGGGGTGGTGCTGGAGGTGATTCATTTTATATAGGGGTGGTGCTGGAGATGATTCATTTGATATAGGGGTGGTGCTGGAGAGAATTCATTTGATATAGGGGTGGTGCTGGAGATGATTCATTTGATGTTGGAGTGGTGCTGCAGATGATTCATTTCATATAGGGGTGGTGCTGCAGATGATTCATTTCATATAGGGGTGGTGCTGCAGATTATTCATTTGATGTTGTGTGTGGGAGAACAGCTGTTTATGGTGGTAAAGTGCTTTTTATCTGCAAAGAATGGTGAGCATTTCTCACTTTAGATCTGACGGAAAGTGATTTGGTTTTCCCAAGGAATAGATTCTAGTCCTAGTAAGGAATAGATTCTAGTCCTAGTAAGGAATAGATTCTAGTCCTAGTAAGGAATAGATTCCAGTCCTAGTAAGGAATAGATTCCAGTCCTAGTAAGGAATAGATTCCAGTCCTAGTAAGGAATAGATTATAGCTCTAGTAAGGAATAGATTATAGTCCTAGTAAGGAATAGATTATAGCTCTAGTAAGGAATAGATTATAGCTCTAGTAAGGAATAGATTATAGCTCTAGTAAGGAATAGATTATAGTCCTAGTAAGGAATAGATTCTAGTCCTAGTAAGGAATAGATTATAGTCCTAGTAAGGAATAGATTCTAGTCCTAGTAAGGAATAGATTCTAGTCCTAGTAAGGAATAGATTATAGCTCTAGTAAGGAATAGATTATAGTCCTAGTAAGGAATAGATTCTAGTCCTAGTAAGGAATAGATTCTAGTCCTAGTAAGGAATAGATTCTAGTCCTAGTAAGGAATAGATTATAGTCCTAGTATAAACTCACCCAGCTATCCAATGATGTTGTCTTCCACGTGTAATGTTAGCCACTTGACATGTCTATGATAGCTTTTATGTGTGTGAATGTACTGAATGTGTCGTGTGTGTGTGTGTTTTCGTGCGTGCGTGCGTGAGTGTATATCCATGTCAGCTCTAGTTTAATAATAATCCTCTCCATTGGTGTCAGTGGTTTTGAAACCCTAGCTGCTGTTAAGACTGGGTGGTGAAAGGCCATGAAAGGCCCCCATCAATGAAGAACACATCATGAAAGGCCCCCCAACAATGAAGAACACATCATGAAAGGCCCCCATCAATGAAGAACACATCATGAAAGGCCCCCATCAATGAAGAACACATCATGAAAGGCCCCCCATCAATGAAGAACACATCATGAAAGGCCCCCCATCAATGAAGAACACATCATGAAAGGCCCCCATCAATGAAGAACACATCCCTTTATCAATGGCCCTCCTTCCTGCTGTCACATTCCTGTCCACTTCCCAAATGGCATTTTGTTTCTTATGGGCCCTGGTCAAATGTAGTGCACTACATAGGGAATAGGGCTCTGGTCAAATGTAGTGCACTACATAGGGAATAGGCAGCCATTTGGGGGCAGCCCTGCTGGGCTCCTACAGTCCAGCTCTCCCTCAAAGGACAGCTGCTCTCTCTCTCTCTTCATATGTGTGCTATTCCGGGGGGAGATCTTTAAATAGACTCTCTGTTTCACAGTCTGTGCCCCCCCCCTTCTTACCAACAAGTGCCGTCAGCTCTTCAAGCCAAGGGCTTGGAGTGCTTGCGGGTCAGCAACTGTCCCACTGTTTATTCCTATCCCTCTCTCTCTGTCTCTCTCTCTCCCACTCCCTATCTCCCTCTCTCTCTCGCTCTCTCCCACTCCATATCTCTCTCTTTCCCTCTCTCTGTCTCTCTCTCTCCCACTCCCTATCTCCCTCTCTCTCTCGCTCTCTCCCACTCCATATCTCTCTCTTTCCCTCTCTCTGTCTCTCTCTCTCTCTCCCACTCCCTATCTCCCTCTCTCTCTCGCTCTCTCCCACTCCATATCTCTCTCTTTCCCTCTCTCTGTCTCTCTCTCTCCCACTCCCTATCTCCCTCTCTCTCTCGCTCTCTCCCACTCCATATCTCTCTCTTTCCCTCTCTCTGTCTCTCTCTCTCCCACTCCCTATCTCCCTCTCTCTCTCGCTCTCTCCCACTCCATATCTCTCTCTTTCCCTCTCTCTCTCGCTCTCTCCCACTCCATATCTCTCTTTCTTTCTTTTTCTTCCTCTCTCTCTCTCACTCCCAATCCAATCACTCTCTCTCCCTCTCTTTCTCTCTCTCTTACTCTCTCCCACTCCCTATCTCCCTCTCTCTGTCTCACTCTCTCTCCCACTCCATCTCTCTCTCCCTCTTTCTCTCGCTCTCTCCCACTCCATATCTTTCTCTCTTTCTTTTTCTCTCTCGCTCTCGCTCTCTCCCACTCCATATCTCTCTCTCTCCCTCGCTCTCTTTCTCTTGCTCCATCCCACTCCATATCTTTCTTTCTTTTTCTGTCTTGCTCTCTCTCCCACTTCCTATCTCTCTCTCACCCTCTGTCTTTCTCACCCCCTGTTGAGTAACTGACCTCCCATATGGTTTGCTAAGGCTCTATGATGCCCCCCTTTGAAATGAAACCATTTTGATAGATTGAGCCATCTAACCGTTGAATTAATCCAGCATGTCTGTTCTGTGTGACCATACTCTGAACCAAAGCACATGTACGTATATTACCAGAGCTTAGCGTAGCTTCTTGTTTCTTGTTGTTGAAACTGGAATGACATCAAATGTGTGTCAATTGGCCTATTTAATGGTCTCCAGGTCCCCATTTCAGAGTTTGGGGTCAATTCCTTTGCCATGCCTTATAGAAAACCGAAGGGCCCGTTTCAATTACAAAATTACATTTGAAATCATTTACGCCTGCCGACTTGAACCAGAAGTATTTTTTATTTTGTCCTCAACAGAAAGAAAAGAATAAGAAGGGGGCTGAAACAAGCAGAGTGTCCTTGTCCTTTCATCCGTGTGGCCTTGTTTGTGTTCCACCCTCTATTCAGGGTCAGTCTCACCCTTGTCTCCCCATGCTCTCAACCCTCTTTCAGTTGAAGACATTCAGTTGTTCACCTGACTAGATATCCCCATTTACCCTTTCCCTTCTTCTTCCACATACCCCTCTATGCTCAGTGTGTTACCTTACGTTCACGTGTTTCAAACATCTGAGATGAACTCCAGTTGCTCGGCAACCCAGCAAAGAGACAAATATTTAGCGCAGGCCTAATAACTACGGTGAATGACGCAAACGACACTTATAATCGTCTTTTAAGGGCTCTATTCAGTCTGTATCGCTGAAGTGGTACAGGTTTGCGTGACAGAAATGTAAAAGTCATTTTAGATTGAGCTGACATATGCACCATATGTCATTCACCATACGGGAATGTTGCCTTTAAATTTCAATGGGGCTTCAGCTCTGAACTTCCGCTTTACGGATTGAATAGAGCCCAAAGTCTTCCTTTAGTGGTCTAGCTAGATCTTCTTAACATTTAGCCCTGAAAATACTTGTCAGTGCATCAGATCCTAGCCATGCCTCCATATGAATAACAGTCATGCCTCCATATGAATAACAGCCATACCTCCATATGAATAACAGCCATACCCCCATATGAATAACAGTCATACCTCCATATGAATAACAGCCATACCCCCATATGAATAACAGTCATACCTCCATATGAATAACAGCCATACCTCCATATGAATAACAGCCATACCTCCATATGAATAACAGCCATACCTCCATATGAATAACAGCCATACCTCCTGTGAAGGTAGGATTCTGATTGGGTCTAGTGAGTCTTGATGTCGCCATGGAAACTACCACCTTGCTGAAAACCATTAATTAATTACAGTGATCTGTGTGCAGAGACTAGGCCTCATCTGATTCATTCAGCCTTTCCCTGTTGCCACGGTGAAAAGTTGTTGCTGTGGCGTAGCTCGTGCCGTTTTTAGAAAAAAAAACGTTGATTGCACTACGCTAATTTAAGTCATATGGCTATATCAGACTTCTTCGGTGTTGTTTTGATCCTGGCTATACCCCTCACACATAAAACTTTCCCATACTTGACTTCGGCCTCCATTTAATGAAAAGATACACTATTAAAAATGTAATTTACTGTACAGAAATATGTACACACTCAGGGGCGCAACTTTGGTTATAGTAGGGGGGACATAAATTTGAAAAAAATTATAATAATCCAGACAGCCTACCCGACCGCTTGGAGACGTCCTCATGGTCCTAAAGCACACACCTCATGGTCCTAAAACACACCTCGTTTTGTATCACATTCCGATGATAAAACTGGGGATGACAAAAATGCAATTTCAGAATGTGTGTGTGTGTGTGTGTGGGGGGGTGGGGGGGATGTCCCCCGTCTCCAGTGAAAGCTGCGTCTCTGTGGTGGCAGAGAAGGCATAGCATGCAAGAGGCCATAGTAAAGGTGTATATTAGCCACCTTGCCTGTGTGTGCACTGAACCAAAGGGTAAGGGGAGATACCTGCTCAGTTGTACAACTGAAATGTGTCTTCCACATTTAACCCAACCCCCTCTTAATCAGAGAGGTGCCTAGGCTACCTGCTGGTTACTGGCCCAACGCTCTAACCACTAGGCTACCTGCTGGTTACTGGCCCAACGCTCTAACCACTAGGCTACCTGCTGGTTACTGGCCCAACGCTCTTACCACTAGGCTACCTGCTGGTTACTGGCCCAACGCTCTAACCACTAGGCTACCTGCTGGTTACTGGCCCAACACTCTAACCACTAGGCTACCTGCTGGTTACTGGCCCAACGCTCTAACCACTAGGCTACCTGCTGGTTACTGGCCCAACACTCTAACCACTAGGCTACCTGCTGGTTACTGGCCCAACGCTCTAACCACTAGGCTACCTGCTGGTTACTGGCCCAACGCTCTAACCACTAGGCTACCTGCTGGTTACTGGCCCAACACTCTAACCACTAGGCTACCTGCTGGTTACTGGCCCAACGCTCTAACCACTAGGCTACCTGCTGGTTACTGGCCCAACGCTCTAACCACTAGGCTACCTGCTGGTTACTGGCCCAACGCTCTAACCACTAGGCTACCTGCTGGTTACTGGCCCAACGCTCTAACCACTAGGCTACCTGCTGGTTACTGGCCCAACGCTCTAACCACTAGGCTACCTGCTGGTTACTGGCCCAACGCTCTAACCACTAGGCTACCTGCTGGTTACTGGCCCAACGCTCTAACCACTAGGCTACCTGCTGGTTACTGGCCCAACGCTCTAACCACTAGGCTACCTGCTGGTTACTGGCCCAACGCTCTAACCACTAGGCTACCTGCTGGTTACTGGCCCAACGCTCTAACCACTAGGCTACCTGCTGGTTACTGGCCCAATGCTCTAACCACTAGGCTACCTGCTGGTTACTGGCCCAACGCTCTAACCACTATGCTACCTGCTGGTTACTGGCCCAACGCTCTAACCACTAGGCTACCTGCTGGTTACTGGCCCAACGCTCTAACCACTAGGCTACCTGCTGGTTACTGGCCCAACGCTCTAACCACTAGGCTACCTGCTGGTTACTGGCCCAACGCTCTAACCACTAGGCTACCTGCTGGTTACTGGCCCAACGCTCTAACCACTAGGCTACCTGCTGGTTACTGGCCCAACGCTCTAACCACTAGGCTACCTGCTGGTTACTGGCCCAACGCTCTAACCACTAGGCTACCTGCTGGTTACTGGCCCAACGCTCTAACCACTAGGCTACCTGCTGGTTACTGGCCCAACGCTCTAACCACTAGGCTACCTGCTGGTTACTGGCCCAACACTCTAACCACTAGGCTACCTGCTGGTTACTGGCCCAACGCTCTAACCACTAGGCTACCTGCTGGTTACTGGCCCAACGCTCTAACCACTAGGCTACCTGCTGGTTACTGGCCCAACGCTCTAACCACTAGGCTACCTGCTGGTTACTGGCCCAACGCTCTAACCACTAGGCTACCTGCTTGTTACTGGCCCAACGCTCTAACCACTAGGCTACCTGCTGGTTACTGGCCCAACACTCTAACCACTAGGCTACCTGCTGGTTACTGGTCCAACACTCTAACCACTAGGCTACCTGCTGGTTACTGGCCCAACACTCTAACCACTAGGCTACCTGCTGGTTACTGGTCCAACACTCTAACCACTAGGCTACCTGCTGGTTACTGGCCCAACGCTCTAACCACTAGGCTACCTGCTGGTTACTGGCCCAACGCTCTAACCACTAGGCTACCTGTTGGTTACTGGCCCAATGCTCTAACCACTAGGCTACCTGCTGGTTAATGGCCCAACGCTCTAACCGCTAGGCTACCTGCTGGTTACTGGCCCGACGCTCTAACCGCTAGGCTACCTGCTGGTTACTGGCCCGACGCTCTAACCGCTAGGCTACCTGCTGGTTACTGGCCCGACACTCTAACCGCTAGGCTACCTGCTGGTTACTGGCCCAACGCTCTAACCGCTAGGCTACCTGCTGGTTACTGGCCCAACGCTCTAACCACTAGGCTACCTGCTGGTTACTGGCCCAACGCTCTAACCACTAGGCTACCTGCTGGTTACTGGCCCAACGCTCTAACCACTAGGCTACCTGCTGGTTACTGGCCCAACGCTCTAACCACTAGGCTACCTGCTGGTTACTGGCCCAACGCTCTAACCACTAGGCTACCTGCTGGTTACTGGCCCAACGCTCTAACCACTAGGCTACCTGCTGGTTACTGGCCCAACGCTCTAACCACTAGGCTACCTGCGTATGGGGTACACCAGTTATCACTCTGTGAGCTGAGCTATCTTGTCTTACATATAGTTGAACACTTCACATACCTTTAAGAATGTTACATTAACAACTGTGTTTAACTCAATCACAGTTCCACCATAACTTCTGTTCTAATGTTACTGCTTGAAATTAGCTTTCAAATAACTCAGAGGAGGTTTCTATTGGGCCATTTTAAGGCTCTACATTCACCACCCATAGGGGACTACATTCACCACCCATAGGGGACTACATTCACCACCCAGAGGGGACTACATTCACCACCCAGAGGGGACGACATTCACCACACAGAGGGGACTACATTCACCACCCAGAGGGGACGACATTCACCACACAGAGGGGACGACATTCACCACACAGAGGGGACTACATCCACCACCCAGAGGGGACTACATTCACCACCCATAGGGGACTACATTCACCACCCAGAGGGGACTACATCCACCACCCAGAGGGGACTACATTCACCACCCAGAGGGGACTACATCCACCACCCAGAGGGGACTACATTCACCACCCATAGGGGACTACATTCACCACCCAGAGGGGACTACATTCACCACCCATAGGGGACTACATGCACCACCCATAGGGGACTACATGCACCACCCAGAGGGGACTACATGCACCACCCATAGGGGACTACATTCACCACCCAGAGGGGACTACATTCACCACCCATAGGGGACTACATGCACCACCCAGAGGGGACTACATGCACCACCCAGAGGGGACTACATTCACCACCCATAGGGGACTACATTCACCACCCAGAGGGGACTACATTCACCACCCAGAGGGGACTACATTCACCACCCATAGGGGACTACATTCACCACCCAGAGGGGACTACATCCACCACCCAGAGGGGACTACATTCACCACCCAGAGGGGACTACATTCACCACCCAGAGGGGACGACATCCACCACCCAGAGGGGACGACATTCACCACACAGAGGGGACTACATTCACCACCCAGAGGGGACTACACCCACCACCCAGAGGGGACGACATTCACCACACAGAGGGGACTACATTCACCACCCAGAGGGGACTACACCCACCACCCAGAGGGGACTCCATCCACCACCCAGAGGGGACGACATTCACCACACAGAGGGGACTACATTCACCACCCAGAGGGGACTACATTCACCACCCAGAGGGGACTACATCCACCACCCAGAGGGGACTACATCCACCACCCAGAGGGGACTACATTCACCACCCAGAGGGGACGACATCCACCACCCAGAGGGGACTACATCCACCACCCAGAGGGGACGACATTCACCACACAGAGGGGACTACATTCACCACCCAGAGGGGACGACATTCACCACACAGAGTGGACTACATTCACCACCCAGAGGGACTACATTCACCACCCAGAGGGGACTACATTCACCAGCCAGAGGGGACTACATTAACTACCCAGAGGGACTACATTCACCACCCAGAGGGGACTACATTCACCACCCAGAGGGGACTACATTTACCACCCAGAGGGGACTACATGCACCACCCATAGGGGACTACATTCACCACCCAGAGGGGACTACATCCACCACCCAGAGGGGACGACATCCACCACCCATAGGGGACTACATTCACCACCCAGAGGGGACTACATCCACCACCCAGAGTGGACTACATTCACCACACAGAGGGGACTACATTCACCACCCAGAGGGGACTACATCCACCACCCAGAGGGGACTACATGCACCACCCAGAGGGGACTACATTCACCACCCAGAGGGGACTCCATCCACCACCCAGAGGGGACTACATTCACCACCCAGAGGGGACTACATCCACCACCCAGAGGGGACGACATCCACCACCCAGAGGGGACTACATCCACCACCCAGAGGGGACGACATTCACCACACAGAGGGGACTACATTCACCACCCAGAGGGGACGACATTCACCACACAGAGTGGACTACATTCACCACCCAGAGGGACTACATTCACCACCCAGAGGGGACTACATTCACCAGCCAGAGGGGACTACATTAACTACCCAGAGGGACTACATTCACCACCCAGAGGGGACTACATTCACCACCCAGAGGGGACTACATTTACCACCCAGAGGGGACTACATGCACCACCCATAGGGGACTACATTCACCACCCAGAGGGGACTACATCCACCACCCAGAGGGGACGACATCCACCACCCATAGGGGACTACATTCACCACCCAGAGGGGACTACATCCACCACCCAGAGTGGACTACATTCACCACACAGAGGGGACTACATTCACCACCCAGAGGGGACTACATCCACCACCCAGAGGGGACTACATGCACCACCCAGAGGGGACTACATTCACCACCCAGAGGGGACTCCATCCACCACCCAGAGGGGACTACATTCACCACCCAGAGGGGACTACATCCACCACCCAGAGGGGACGACATTCACCACACAGAGGGGACTACATTCACCACCCATAGGGGACTACATGCACCACCCAGAGGGGACTACATTCACCACCCAGAGGGGACTACATCCACCACCCAGAGGGGACGACATTCACCACACAGAGGGGACTACATTCACCACCCAGAGGGGACTACACCCACCACCCAGAGGGGACGACATTCACCACACAGAGGGGACTACATTCACCACCCAGAGGGGACTACACCCACCACCCAGAGGGGACGACATTCACCACACAGAGGGGACTACATTCACCACCCAGAGGGACTACATTCACCAGCCAGAGGGGACTACATTAACTACCCAGAGGGACTACATTCACCACCCAGAGGGGACTACATTCACCACCCAGAGGGGACTATATTTACCACCCAGAGGGGACTACATGCACCACCCATAGGGGACTACATTCACCACCCAGAGGGGACTACATTCACCACCCAGAGGGGACTCCATCCACCACCCAGAGTGGACTACATGCACCACCCAGAGGGGACTACATTCACCACCCAGAGGGGACTACATCCACCACCCAGAGGGGACGACATTCACCACACAGAGGGGACTACATTCACCACCCAGAGGGGACTACACCCACCACCCAGAGGGGACGACATTCACCACACAGAGGGGACTACATTCACCACCCAGAGGGGACTACACCCACCACCCAGAGGGGACGACATTCACCACACAGAGGGGACTACATTCACCACCCAGAGGGACTACATTCACCAGCCAGAGGGGACTACATTAACTACCCAGAGGGACTACATTCACCACCCAGAGGGGACTACATTCACCACCCAGAGGGGACTATATTTACCACCCAGAGGGGACTACATGCACCACCCATAGGGGACTACATTCACCACCCAGAGGGGAGTACATCCACCACCCAGAGGGGATGACATCCACCACCCATAGGGGACTACATTCACCAGCCAGAGGGGACTACATTTACCACCCAGAGGGACTACATTCACCACCCAGAGGGGACTACATTTACCACCCAGAGGGGACTACATCCACCACCCATAGGGGACTACATTCACCACCCAGAGGGGACTACATTCACCAGCCAGAGGGGACTACATTCACCACCCAGAGGGGACTACATTCACCACCCAGAGGGGACTACATTCACCACCCAGAGGGGACTACATTTACCACCCAGAGGGGACTACATTAACTACCCAGAAGGACTACATTCACCATCCATAGGGGACTACATTCACCAGCCAGAGTGGACTACATTCACCACCCAGAGGGGACTATTATTTGAAAATGGAAACATAGACAGAAGATAGACAGTGCTTTCCATCCGCAAAGATGAGATCTCAGTTTTGTCAGTAACTTACCTTACGGTGGTGATTATGTTGCATTGATAAAGCATTAAATGCATGACATAATGAAGATATGACTTCTCCTCTTGAGTTCAGAGTAGGAAGCTGGGAAAGTGGAGGCATAGAACCAACAGACAAGACAAGCTATTGTAAAGGAGTGTGTATATTGCATGCCTCGTTCTCTACAGTAAGCTCCTGTTTGCCACCCACAGCTGATTGTGGATCAGCGTGGAAGTGGATGTGTGGAATGTGACATGGGCCTGACATGGCCTAAGCTCAGCTGTTGTTTCCCCCTGGACACACACTGGACACACACTGGACACCACACTGGACGCCCCACTGGACACACACTGGACACCACACTGGACACCACACTGGACACCCCACTGGACACACACTGGACACCACACTGGACACACACTGGACACACACTTGACACCCCACTGGACACCACACTGGACACCACACTGGACACCCCACTGGAAACACACTGGACACACTGGACACCCCACTGTACACACCCTGGACACCCCACTGTACACCACACTGGACACCACACTGGACACACAGTGGACACCACACTGGACACCTCACTGGACACACACTGGACACCACACTGGACACACACTGGACACACACTTGACACCCCACTGGACACCACACTGGATACACACTGGACACCCCACTGGACACCACACTGGACACCCCACTGGATACACACTGGACACCACACTGGACACCCCACTGTACACACACTGGACACCACACTGTACACCACACTGGACACCACACTGGACACCACACTGGACACACACTGGACACCACACTGGACACACACTTGACACCCCACTGGATACACACTGGACACCACACTGGATACCACACTGGACACACACTGGACACCACACTGGACACCACGCTGGACACCCCACTGGACACCACGCTGGACACACTGCCAACTGGCCTCTTGTCCATTGGGTTATGTAACCCGTCTGACCACTATCTGGACTCACAAACACAGTATGTCTCCCTACATGGTGACACTTTGCATCTTGAAAGTCCAATAACTTAAACACCTGACTGCTGACATGCAAAACATCAGTGGGCTGATGAAAAAATACCAACAGTTTTAATAAATCTCTCTGTTTGTCTAAGGCCATGTCCCTTCTGTCTAAGGCTATGTCCCTTCTGTCTAGAGCTATGTCTCCTCTGTCTAAGGCTATGTCCATTCTGTCTAAGGCTATGTCCCTTCTGTCTAGAGCTATGTCTCCTCTGTCTAGAGCTATGTCTCCTATGCATAGGGCTATGTCTCCTCTGTCTAGAGCTATGTCTCCTATGCATAGGGCTATGTCTCCTCTGTCTAGAGCTATGTCTTCTATGCATAGGGCTATGTCTTCTCTGTCTAGAGCTATGTCGCCTCTGTCTAGAGCTATGTCTCCTCTGTCTAAGGCTATGTCCCTTCTGCCTAGATCTATGTCTCCTATGCATAGGGCTATGTCTCCTCTGTCTAGAGCTATGTCTCCTATGCATAGGGCTATGTCTCCTCTGTCTAGAGCTATGTCTTCTATGCATAGGGCTATGTCTCCTCTGTCTAGAGCTATGTCTCCTCTGTCTAGAGCTATGTGTCCTATGCATAGGGCTATGTCTCCTCTGTCTAGAGCTATGTCTCCTCTGTCTAGAGCTATGTCTCCTCTGTCTAGAGCTATGTCTCCTCTGTCTAGAGCTATGTCTCCTATGCATAGGGCTATGTCTCCTCTGTCTAGAGCTATGTCTCCTCTGTCTAGAGCTATGTCTCCTATGCATAGGGCTATGTCTCCTCTGTCTAGAGTTATGTCTCCTATGCATAGGGCTATGTCTCCTCTGTCTAGAGCTATGTCTCCTATGCATAGGGCTATGTCTCCTCTGTCTAGAGCTATGTCTCCTCTGTCTAGAGCTATGTCTCCTATGCATAGGGCTATGTCTCCTCTGTCTAGAGCTATGTCTCCTATGCATAGGGCTATGTCTCCTCTGTCTAGAGCTATGTCTCCTCTGTCTAGAGCTATGTCTCCTATGCATAGGGCTATGTCTCCTCTGTCTAGAGCTATGTCTCCTATGCATAGGGCTATGTCTCCTCTGTCTAGAGCTATGTCTCCTCTGTCTAGAGCTATGTCTCCTATGCATAGGGCTATGTCTCCTCTGTCTAGAGCTATGTCTCCTATGCATAGGGCTATGTCTCCTCTGTCTAGAGCTATGTCTCCTATGCATAGGGCTATGTCTCCTCTGTCTAGAGCTATGTCTCCTATGCATAGGGCTATGTCTCCTCTGTCTAGATCTATGTCTCCTTTGTCTAGAGCTATGTCTCCTCTGTCTAGAGCTATGTCTCCTATGCATAGGGCTATGTCTCCTCTGTCTAGAGCTATGTCTCCTCTGTCTATAGCTATGTCTCCTATGCATAGGGCTATGTCTCCTCTGTCTAAAGCTATGTCTCCTATGCATAGGGCTATGTCTCCTCTGTCTAGAGCTATGTCTCCTATGCATAGGGCTATGTCTCCTCTGTCTAGAGCTATGTCTCCTCTGTCAGTAAATGATGTCAGTAATAAACAAAGTAATCAGTTCACTAGTACTCGTTACTAACCAGTCTGAAACAGCCTTATCTCTACTTCATTACCAACAGGCCTGAAACAGCCTTATCTCTGCTTCATTACCAACAGGTCTGAAACAGCCTTATCTCTGCTTCATTACCAACAGGTCTGAAACAGCCTTATCTCTGCTTCATTACCAACAGGCCTGAAACAGCCTTATCTCTGCTTCGTTACCAACAGGTCTGAAACAGCCTTATCTCTGCTTCATTACCAACAGGCCTGAAACAGCCTTATCTTTACTTCATTACCAACAGGCCTGAAACAGCCTTATCTCTACTTCATTACCAACAGGCCTGAAACAGCCTTATCTCTACTTCATTACCAACAGGTCTGAAACAGCCTTATCTATGCTTCATTACCAACAGGCCTGAAACAGCCTTATCTCTACTTCATTACCAACAGGCCTGAAACAGCCTTATCTCTACTTCATTACCAACAGGCCTGAAACAGCCTTATCTCTGCTTCATTACCAACAGGCCTGAAACAGCCTTATCTCTACTTCATTATCAACAGGCCTGAAACAATATAGATTAACATCAGCTGCTGTAGCCACAGCTGAAGAGCCCATCCCCTTTTAGTTCATTTCTATTTAATTTTCTATCTCTTTTGACTTTCTTCTAGATTACTGTTGAGCAATATTGTCTCTTAGTCTAAGTGTAAATTTAGTAGGCCTATATAGATAGGCCTGCGCTTGCAGTAGATAGTTACAAATACACAGTTACCGAAGACACAAGCCAAACATGCTTTGAAGTCCAAAGTCCAGTTTGTTTTAGCCCCGGCACAGCTGCTTTTGTAGGCCGACAGCTGACCCAATTTTAGCTGCTTATCAGTGACTAGCTGTACGCCACAATTCTGATATAATGTTGGTCCACGATTATGAACTAGCTCGATGTGCTGAATGCAGCTGGAATGTTGAACGGTGAGCCATGCCCACTGCACTCATTCCAGAAGCCAAATGCTAGCTAGCCAGCGCTTGTGTATCGTCCCTCTCACGTGGCCGAGTCAGACAGGCATGTTTGCCTCCGGGAGGTCAACAAGTTCGGCCGTGGTGTATTATGAATAAGGGTGGGGGGGGGAGGAGTTTGTTTCTGTTTTTGTGTGTGTGTCTGAATTTCTATGTGAATGTGTGTTTCTATCCGTTGTGTGTGTTTCCAAGCTGCAGGAAGTCACCCCATTGAGTGTGATGATGTCATAGTGCTGAATGTACTGTAGCGGCTTTGATTAAGCATAGAACCAAGTAAGAAGAGTGGCCTTTTCACGTGGTCTGTAGTCCCGCAAACAGCCACCTGCCGCACACACTTTCTACTGGCTGGGGGGGACCCCTCTATTAAACAGTGGAGTATATTGGTTCAGAACCCCTCCAGTTGAGCGTTACTGACATGTGGGTGGAATAAACATTGGAGTGTATTGGTTCAGCTAGAGGTGAGATGTGTTGTATATTCTACCCATCTGACATTTTAGTCGCAGATGTTCTTATGCAGAGCAGTTAGGGTTGAGTTACCGGCCTAACCGAAGTTTCACATGTACACAGCCATCAGTAAGTATTCACACCCCTGGACTATTTCCACATTTTGTTGTGTTACAAAGTGGGATTTAAATGGATTTGTTGTTTTGATTCTATGTCACTGATCTACACATTATACCCCATAATATCAAAGTGGAATTATGTCTTTAAAAATGTTTATAAATTATTAAAACACGAAAAGCTTGAAATGTCTTGGGTCAATAAGTATTCAACCCCTTTGTGATGCCTAAATAACTTCAGGAGTAAACATGTACTTTAAAAGTTAGATAATAAGTTGCATGGACTCACTTTGTGTTCAATAATAGTGTTTTTGAATGACTACCTCATCTCTATACCCCATACATACAATTATCTGTAAGGTCCCTCAGCCGAGCAATGAATTCCAAGCACAGATTCAACCACAAACACCATGGAGGTTTTCCAGTGCCTTGCAAAGAAGGGCCCCTATTGGTAGATGGATAAAAAAGTAGACATTGAATATCCATTTGAGCATGGTGAGGTTATTAATTACACTTTGGATGATGTATCAATACACCCAGTCACTACAAAAAGCAGGTGTCCTTCCTAACTCAGTTGACAGAGAGGAAGGAAACCGCTAAGGGAATTTCACCATGAGGCCAATGATGATTTTTAAACCAGTTACAGAGTTAAATGGTTGTGATAGGAGAAAACTGAGGATGGATCAACAACATTGTAGTTACTCTTCAAAACTAACCTAAATGACAGAGTGAAAAGACGGAAGCCTGTACAGAATAAAAATATTCCAAAACATGCATCCTGTTTGCAACAAGGCACTAAAGTAATACTGCAAAAAAATGTGGCAAAGAAATGAACTTATTGTCCTGAATAGAAGTGTTATTTTTGCGGCAAATTCAACATAACTGAGTACCATGCTTCATTATTTTCAAGCATGGTGTTGGCTGCATCATGTTATGGGTATGCTTGTCATCGGCAAGGACTGGGGAGTTTTTTAGGATAAAAAGAAAAGGAATAGAGGTAAGCACAGGTAAAGTCCTAGAAGAAAACCAGGTCCAGTCTGCTTTCCCACAGACAAATGTACCTTTCTGCAGGACAATAACCTAAAACGCAAGGCCAAATATACGTTGGAGTTTCTTACCAAGATGACATTGAATGTTCCTGAGTGGCCTTAGTTACAGTTTTGACTTCAATCAGATTGAAAATCTATGGCAAGACTTAAAAATGGCTATCTAGCAATAATCAACAACTAATTTGACAGAGCTTGAATAATTGTTTTAAGAATAATGGACAAATATTGTACAATTCATTCATATTATTGTAATCATATTTATTTCTCTTCCACTTTGACATTACAAAGTGCTTTGTGTAGATTGCTGACAGAAAATGACAAATCCATTTTAATCCCGCTTTGTAACACGTCACGCCCTGACCTTAGAGATCCTTTTTATGTCCCTGTTTTGGTTTTGTCAGGGCGTGAGTTGGGGTGGGCATTCTATGTTTTGTGTTCTATGTTTTCTATTTCTTTGTGTTTGGCCCGGGTATGGTTCTCAATTAGGGACAGCTGTCTATCGTTGTCTCTGATTGGGAACCATACTTAGGTATCCCTTTTCCCCACTTGTATTTGTGGGTAGTTTGTCCATGTATAGTTGCCTGTGAGCACTACGTTGGCGTATTGTTTTGTTGGCGACATCTTATAAGGAAGAATTATGTACGCTGCACCTTGGTCCAATGTTTCCACCTTAGACGATCGTGACAACACAACGAAATGGAGAAAAAGTAAAGTGGGGTGGATACTTTCTGAGGTCACTGCATCTATTCAAACGGAGTGGATCCCTTTTGTTTTCATCCTGAATGTAGATGAAAATAGTTGGTTTTGTATTACAAATGTCTACAAATTTGGCCTTGACTAAGGCACCACCCACTGGGCAAAAAAAAGCTGGTTGAATCAACATCGTTTCCACATCATTTCAACCAAAAAAAGAGAAATGTGACGACATTTGCGGAATCAACATCAATGCGGAAAACTGATTGGATTTGAAACAAGTAATCAAGGGGATTTCAGCTTGTTTTCACCCAACTTTTAACCTAAATCCAATGAATGGTGAAATGTTTGGGTTCATTTCACACTGAATTCATGTTAGTTGACAACTCAACCAAATGTAAATCAATGCTAGAACCTTAAATAGAAACACTGCATAATGACAAATATAACAGTCAACTGGAAATGATGCAAATGACGATGGAATTCTAGAAAGATTCCGTCTACAGTTTACTGTGATGTTTTGTAATTTATCTACTGTAGATAAATTACTCTGCTGTAAAAAAAAAAGCACTCTACTGTAGTTAAAGTACTGTACAGGAGATAAAATCACTCTACTGTAGATAAAGTACTCTACTGTAGTTAAAGTACTGTACAGGAGATAAAATCACTCTACTGTAGTTAAAGTACTGTACAGGAGATAAAATCACTCTACTGTAGATAAAGTACTCTACTGTAGATAAAGTACTGTACAGGAGATAAAATCACTCTACTGTAGATAAAGTACTCTACTGTAGTTAAAGTACTGTACAGGAGATAAAATCACTCTACTGTAGTTAAAGTACTGTACAGGAGATAAAATCACTCTACTGTAGATAAAGTACTCTACTGTAGTTAAAGTACTGTACAGGAGATAAAATCACTCTACTGTAGATAAAGTACTGTACTGTAGATAAAGTACTCTACTGTAGATAAATCACTCTACTGTAGATAAAGTACTCTACTGTAGATAAAGTACTCTACTGTAGATAAAGTACTGTACAGGAGATAAAATCACTCTACTGTAGTTAAAGTACTGTACAGGAGATAAAATCACTCTACTGTAGATAAAGTACTGTACAGTAGATAAAAGCACTCTACTGTAGATAAAGTACTCTACTGTAGATAAAGTACTGTACAGGAGATAAAATCACTCTACTGTAGATAAAGCACTCTACTGTAGATAAAGTACTCTACTGTAGATAAAGCACTCTACTGTAGATAAAGCACTCTACTGTAGATAAAGTACTGTACAGGAGATAAAATCACTCTACTGTAGATAAAGTACTCTACTGTAGATAAAGTACTCTACTGTAGATAAAGCACTCTACTGTAGATAAAGCACTCTACTGTAGATAAAGTACTCTACTGTAGATAAAGCACTCTACTGTAGATAAAGCACTCTACTGTAGATAAAGTACTCTACTGTAGATAAAGCACTCTACTGTAGATAAATCACTCTACTGTAGATAAAGCACTCTACTGTAGATAAAGTACTCTACTGTAGATAAAGTACTCTACTGTAGATAAAGCACTCTACTGTAGATAAAGCACTCTACTGTAGATAAAGCACTCTACTGTAGATAAAGCACTCTACTGTAGATAAAGTACTCTACTGTAGTTAAAGTACTGTACAGGAGATAAAGTACTGTACAGGAGATAAAATCACTCTACTGTAGATAAAGTACTGTACAGGAGATAAAATCACTCTACTGTAGATAAAGTACTGTACAGGAGATAAAATCACTCTACTGTAGATAAAGTACTGTACAGGAGATAAAATCACTCTACTGTAGATAAAGTACTCTACTGTAGATAAAGTACTGTACAGGAGATAAAATCACTCTACTGTAGTTAAAGTACTGTACAGGAGATAAAATCACTCTACTGGAGATAAAGTACTGTACAGGAGATAAAAGCACTCTACTGTAGATAAAGTACTGTACAGGAGATAAAATCACTCTACTGTAGATAAAATACTCTACTGTAGTTAAAGTACTGTACAGGAGATAAAATCACTCTACTGTAGATAAAATACTCTACTGTAGTTAAAGTAGTGTACAGGAGATAAAATCACTCTACTGTAGATAAAATACTCTACTGTAGAAAAAAAGCACTCTACTGTAGATAAAATCACTCTTCTGTAGATAAAGTACTCTACTGTAGATAAAGTACTCTACTGTAGATAAAGTACTCTACATTAAAAAACAGATCTGTAAAGAAAAACACAACAACAATGTTTAGTTCTTAACACACCTCTACACCTGCTTGTGGTGTGGTTAATGCACCCACATGCCCATTCATGGAATTATGCAACAGGACCTTGATTACTGTGGAAAGTTTGGGTGACAGGCACAAATACAAATCAGGCAAAACAGGCCCTTTACTTCCTGTGACTGCCCCTATTGGCCCGTTGGTCCGGGAGCATTAGGGAGGCTGCTTTTGCAAGATTGTTTTTGGTCCACGTTCGCAATCATTTATTTTCATTTCCAGACCTTGTTGATTATTTGTTTAGACTTGTTTCTTCTCTACACATATAGAATTGTTCTCAATTAGGAGGCTGTGATAAAACCAGCATCAAGGTCATTTATCTCATACTAGACTGAACACTTCATCAGCGCTGTTATTTCTAGCTCTCAAGCAGGAAGTAGTTGATGCCTCCGTCTAAATGTCTTGTAACATCTGTCAGAAGCATGTATGAGCATTTACAATGTCTTATTACAAGGCTTATAATGTATTATGTCTATCCATCTAGCAAATGTTCAACTGATTTAAAATGGCTACCATATAAGACATTATAAGGAGGTCATACATGCTGATGTTACAATGCATTACAACCACATCATAATTCATTATAACGGTTGGCTGTACGTAGTGCTACCAAATGTCCACAAGTTGAGTAAATGGTAAAAGTATATCGCCTTGAGTTTGTGATTGAGACTTTTATTTCCATTGAGTCAGTCTGTCCACTATGTCAGTGGATCACTACTGCATGCCTAGCATGCCTGACCGTGGGGCATTTTCAACTGGGTGTGGCTCTACCAAAACCTGATGTCACCACCAGCCAGTAGAAACAGAAGCCAAGAGGTAGTCCACTGTATTTGTTTAAGGTCCTTGCTATCCGGGATCCTTGTTACGTCCCTACCCCGTTGAAGTTGAAAAGTAAAATGGTTAATGGTACGGGTTAAGGTTAAGTTTAGGCACCAAACCCGATCACCAAGGTACACCGAGCAAATATGATCAACTTCAAGTTTAATCCTGTACCAAACATCTTTAACTTCCAAATGAGACACTCTCAAGTCACAATAAAGGAAGTTAAATTTACATAAGCCCACAAATATTTTTCTTAAGTCAGGCCAAGCCGTGAATAACCCTATTGCGTCTGCATGTCATAGTCCTGAATCAACAGCGTGGGCTGGACTATGTCAACATCCACTTCCTGTGGATGAAGGTATGAGGTCTTTGGCACAACATGTGTGAAGCATGTGTACATGATGATATAACATGCAGAGGTTGTTATAGCTATTCAGTGGATTTCCAACTGGCACGCCACAGTTGATTTTATTTGCCCCCTCCCCCAAGTTAAAAAAAAGTTGTATTATTTGTGGACATAAAAACTGCAAAAACACCAGCCAATCAGCACCAAGTGATTTTTTAAATTATGTAAATCTGTTCCAAAGTATCCCGCACCCCTGACCAACTGCTCAGGAAAGAATCGTCCCACTGCTGAATAGTTGATGATACCTGCTGTAGAGGATGCAATAGACAATCAGTTGTTGGTTGGGACAGTTTGTGACACTGGTAAGACAAGGCCCTGAGACGGTGGTAAGACAAGGCCCTGAGACGGTGGAAAGACAAGGCCCTGAGACGGTGGTAAGACAAGGCCCTGAGACGGTGGTAAGACAAGGCCCTGAGACGGTGGTAAGACAAGGCCCTGAGACGGTGGTAAGACAAGGCCCTGAGACGGTGGTAAGACAAGGCCCTGAGACGGTGGAAAGACAAGGCCCTGAGACGGTGGTAAGACAAGGCCCTGAGACGGTGGTAAGACAATGCCCTGAGACGGTGGTAAGACAAGGCCCTGAGACGGTGGTAAGACAAGGCCCTGAGATGGTGGTAAGACAAAGCCCTGAGACGGTGGTAATTCAAGGCCCTGAGACGGTGGTAAGACAAGGCCCTGAGACGGTGGTAAGACAAGGCCCTGAGACGGTGGTAAGACACTGCCCTGAGACGGTGGTAAGACAAGGCCCTGAGACAGTCAGTCTTCCTCTGTGCACGGGCCTCCTCTAGTGGTTGATAAAGGGACTAAGCGTCAGTGACTCAATTGGTACACGAGCTCCCACTGTACTCCAAATCCATTTTTAACATCCCTTTCTCATGTTTTATGTAATGTATATTCAACTTGTCGACAAGTCGGCTGTTCTGCAGCTGAATGATGACGATGAAGATTTAAAACTAGTTGACTGTTCTGGTCGACTAGTTCAGGGGTTCCCAAAAATGTTCAGTTGGGGCCCCCCTTCCAGCATTGCTCCCCTTCCAGCATTGCCTCCCTTCCAATATTGCCCCCTCTCAGCATTGTTTCCCTTCCAGCATTGCCCCCTTTCATCATTGCTCCCCTTCCAGCATTGCTCCCCTTCCAGCATTGCTCCCCTTCCAGCATAGCTTCCCATCCAGCATTGCCCCGTTTCATCATTGCCCCCCTTCCAGCATTGCCCCTTTCAGCATTGCTCCCCATCCAGCATTGCCCCCTTTCAGCATTGCCCCCTTTCAGCATTGCTCCCCTTCCAGCATTGCCCCCTTCCAGCATTGCCCCCTTCAAGCATTGCCCCCTTTCAGCATTGCTCCCCTTTCAGCATTGTCCCCTTTCAGCATTGCCCCCTTTCAGCATTGCTCCCCTTCCAACATTGCCCCTTTCAGCATTGCCCCTTTCAGCATTGCCCCCTTTCAGCATTGCCCCCTTCCAGCATTGCCCCCTTCAAGCATTGCCCCCTTTCAGCATTGCTCCCCTTTCAGCATTGCCCCCTTTCAGCATTGCTCCCCTTCCAACATTGCCCCTTTCAGCATTGCCCCTTTCAGCATTGCTCCCCTTCCAGCATAGCTCCCCTTCTAGCATTGCTCCCCTTCCAGCATTGCTCCCCTTCCAGCATAGCTCCCCTTCCAGCATTGCCCCCTTTCAGCATTGCTCCCCTTCCAGCATTGCCCCCTTTCATCATTGCTCCCCTTCCAGCATTGCCCCCTTCAAGCATTACCCCCTGCCAGCATTGCCCCCTTTCAGCATTGCTCCCCTTCCAGCATTGCCCCCTTTCATCATTGCTCCCCTTCCAGCATTGCCCCCTTCAAGCATTACCCCCTGCTAGCATTGCCCCCCTTCAGCATTGCCCCCTTTCAGCACTGCTCCCCTTCCAGCATTGCCCCCTTCCAGCATTGCCCCCTTCAAGCATTGCCCCCTGCCAGCATTGCCCCCTTTCAGCATTGCTCCCCTTCCAGCGTTGCACCCCTTCCAGCATTGTCCCCCTTCCAGCATTCCTCCCCTTCCAGCATTGCCCCCCTTCCAGCATTGCCCCCTTCCAGCATTGCTCCCCTTCCAGCATGGCTCCCCTTCCAGCATTGCTCCCCTTCCAGCATTGCTCCCCGTCCAGCATTGCCCCCCTTCCAGCATTGCCCCTTCCAGCATTGCCCCCCTTCCAGCATTTCACCCTTCAAGCATTGCCCCCCTTCCAGCATTGCCCCCCATCCAGCATTGCACCCTTCCAACATTGCCCCCTTCCAGCATTGTTCTCCTTCCAGCATTGCCCCCCTTCCAGCATTGCCCCCCTTCCAGCATTGTCCCCCTCCCAGCATTGTCCGCCTTCCAGCATTGCTCCCCTTCCAGCACTGTTCCCCTTCCAGCATTGCCCCCCGAACTAGCATTGCCCCCCTTCCAACATTGCTCCCCTTCAAGCATTGCCCCCTTCCAGCATTGCCCCCCTTCCAGCATTGCACCCTTCCAACATTGCCCCCTTCCAGCATTGCCCCCTTCCAGCATTGCCCCCTTCAAGCATTGCCCCCCTTCCATTATAGCTCCCCTTCCAGCATTGCTCCCGAATCAGCATTGCCCCCCTTCCAGCATTGCTCCCTTTCTAGCTTTGCTCCCCTTCGAGCATTGCCCCCCTTCCAGCATTGCACCCTTCCAACATTGCCCCCTTCCAGCATTGCCCCCTTCCAGCATTGCCCCCCTTCAAGCATTGCCCCCCTTCCATTATAGCTCCCCTTCCAGCATTGCCCCCTTTCAGCATTGCTCCCCTTCCAGCGTTGCACCCCTTCCAGCATTGTCCCCCTTCCAGCATTCCTCCCCTTCCAGCATTGCCCCCCTTCCAGCATTGCCCCCTTCCAGCATTGCTCCCCTTCCAGCATGGCTCCCCTTCCAGCATTGCTCCCCTTCCAGCATTGCCACCCTTCCAGCATTTCACCCTTCCAGCATTGCCCCCCTTCCAGCATTGCCCCCAATCCAGCATTGCACCCTTCCAACATTGCCCCCTTCCAGCATTGTTCCCCTTCCAGCATTGCCCCCCTTCCAGCATTGCCCCCCTTCCAGCATTGTCCCCCTCCCAGCATTGTCCGCCTTCCAGCATTGCTCCCCTTCCAGCACTGTTCCCCTTCCAGCATTGCCCCCCGAACTAGCATTGCCCCCCTTCCAACATTGCTCCCCTTCAAGCATTGCCCCCTTCCAGCATTGCCCCCCTTCCAGCATTGCACCCTTCCAACATTGCCCCCTTCCAGCATTGCCCCCCTTCAAGCATTGCCCCCCTTCCATTATAGCTCCCCTTCCAGCATTGCTCCCGAATCAGCATTGCCCCCCTTCCAGCATTGCTCCCTTTCTAGCTTTGCTCCCCTTCGAGCATTGCCCCCCTTCCAGCATTGCCCCCCGAACTAGCATTGCCCCCCTTCCAACAAGGTCCCCTTCCAGCATTGCCCCCTTCCAGCATTGCCCACCTTCCAGCATTGCCCCCCTTCCAGCATTGCTCCCCTTCCAGCATTGCTCCCCTTCCAGCATTGCTCCCCTTCCAGCATTGCCCCCCTTCTAGTATTGTCCCCCTTCCAGCATTGTTTCCCTTCCAGCATTTCTCCCGAACCAGCATTGCCCCCCTTCCAGCACTGTTCCCCTTCCAGCACTGTTCCCCGAACTAGCATTGCCCCCCTTCCAACATTGCTCCCCTTCCAACATTGCTCCCCTTCCAGCATTGCTCCCCTTCCAGCACTGCTCCCCTTAAAGCACTGTTCCCCTTCCAGCATTGCTCCCCTTCCAGCACTGTTCCCCTTCCAGCATTGCCCCCCGAACTAGCATTGCCCCCCTTCCAACATTGCACCCCTTCCAGCATTGTGAAACATCCCGCGCTCCCCCTATGCCCCCCTGCACATGTCACATCTATTTCTATGGGCACAAGCATTGTTCATGACACAAACGGTTCACACCCCTCTTGTTGCAGGTTTCAAGCATATTTCCTTAAATTCTACACATTCTGTCATGGGGTGCAGAGAACATTTTGCACCTTTAAAGCTCCAATTCTATACATTATGCCTAACGTGTGTAATGTGTATTCCCTACCGTTTGGGAACCAATGGACTAGTCGACTGTTCTGCAGCTGAACGATGATGATGATGATGATAGTCAACTGGCAGTTTTCGTTTGGCGGCAGATGGCAGTCCGCTAACACAATGTTAACTTTTAAGCCTTTCTCTAACCCTAACCTTACTGAAACTAAACCTAACCTTAATCTGAAACCTAACTCTTGTCCCTGTCCCTAATCTTAATCCTAACCTTAAGTCATTTAGACCCTTATGCTTAATCTTCATTTTTTGTTTGTCCTGCCAGTGTAATAGACTCTTTATATGTTTCATAGCTACGGTTTAATCAATTCTGTTGAGATTCAGAGTGACATTAAATAACACACAACACATGATTTAGCATATATTTGACCTGTGAAGTCACATCAGAATAAACCGATCATATCGATGTAGATTATTGGACCAAAAACGCCTGTGTGCTAAAGGAACCTACAAGAACCTACAGGAGTCCACAGGAACCTAAAGGAACCTACAATAACCTACAGGAGTCCACAGGAACCTAAAGGAACCTACATGAAACTACAGGAGCCCACAGGAGCCTAAAGGAACCTACATGAACCTACAGGAGCCCACAGGAACCTAAAGGAACCTACAGGAGTCCACAGGAACCTAAAGGAACCTACAGGAGCCCACAGGAACCTAAAGGAACCTAAAGGAAGTAATACGATATTGCTTTAGATATAAAACACAATTCTGGTCTTGGGGACAGACAGGGGTGCAGGCATTTGTTCCAGCCCTGCCCTAACACACCTGATTCACCCCAGGCTTTATGATGATTTGATTAGTTTAGTTAGATTGTGGTTCCCCAGGATCAGGCTCAAAGATCCCTGCTTTACAGACCAGAAAGGACAACTAAATATGATTCAAAGTAAGTTACATGTTCTCTATAGAAAGCACAAAATATTTTAACATTTTCAAAGATATTAGTTTTTGATAGCAAAATACAAAAAAATGTGAATTGGTCAAGTTGATACATTTGGCAATTTCTGACTAAATATAACATAATTTCAGATTTGTATACCTTTATACAATATGTTCCATCACACGTCAATGCTTTTCATCCACTTTCATGTGATTTTTATAGAATTTCACAGTTGTCTTACCACAAGTTTCTAACCATTTATTTAACCAGGCAAGTCAGTTAAGAACAAATTCTTATTTTCAATGACGGCCTAGGAACGGTGGGTTAACTGCCTGTACAGGGGCAGAACGACAGATTTGTACCTTGTCAGCTTGGGGGTTTGAACTTGCAACCTTCCGGTTACTAGTCCAACGCTCTAACCACTAGTCTACCACTAGGCTATTTCCCCATTTTTTTTAATTATTTTTTTTATTAACAGAGGCCTATTACAAGTATTTCTGAGGAGTAGTGAACTATGTTTCCTCAATTGGATCTATGCTTGGGGTCTCACAGGGTTGTTAAGGATTCTACACATCTATCCAACTTTAGTCACAGGGTTGTTAAGGATTCTACACATCTATCCAACTTTAGTCACAGGGTTGTTAAGGATTCTACACATCTATCCAACTTTAGTCACAGGGTTGTTAAGGATTCTACACATCTATCCCACTTT
Organism: Oncorhynchus kisutch; assembly: GCF_002021735.2. Taxonomy (NCBI): domain Eukaryota; kingdom Metazoa; phylum Chordata; class Actinopteri; order Salmoniformes; family Salmonidae; genus Oncorhynchus; species Oncorhynchus kisutch. Next base: position 40,959,127 of record NC_034196.2, on the reverse strand, counting down.
AGTCACAGGGTTGTTAAGGATTCTACACATCTATCCAACTTTAGTCACAGGGTTGTTAAGGATTCTACACATCTATCCAACTTTAGTCACAGGGTTGTTAAGGATTCTACACATCTATCCAACTTTAGTCACAGGGTTGTTAAGGATTCTACACATCTATCCAACTTTAGTCACAGGGTTGTTAAGGTTTCTACACACCTCTCCAACTATAGCCAACCCAACCACCTATGGACAGTTGTTGAAAGAATCTGCTCGGTGTGTAGTCCGTTGATCTGCTAGTTTGCCGTAGTTAGATAGCCTCTGGGCATTAGCTTAGCATTAGCTCCCAGCTAGTGGCTCTGCAATACAGTTACTGGCAAAGGTCTACCGCAGGTCAACCACACAGGACCCAGGGAAGATTCAGTCTGACTGTATAGACTTCTAATGGATATCCGGTGGTTTGAAACTGGCAGCCGCTTCCACTGCACAGAGTGTAATAAATTAAACTTCACACCACATAGGACCTTTATCACTGTCTCCTCATACGGGGGTTATTCAATACTGAAGTTGAGCACTTAGTAATTACACGTCAGTATGACATGCAAGTGACTGTTGGGATTAGAGATATTGTTGGTCGACTGTGATTATATTTGTTTAGTTCACTCTTCGTTGACTTTAGAGAGGGCACAGTTTTATTTACACAATATGTACACTGAGCTCCAAAAGTATTGGGACAGTGACACATTCTTTGTTCTTTTGGCTCTGTAATCCAACACTTTGGATATGAAATTATACAATGACTATGAGGTTAAAGTGGAGACTGTCAGCTTTAATTTGAGGGTACTTTCATCCATGTCGGGTGAACCGTTTAGAAATTACAGCACTTTTTGTACATAGTCCCCCCATTTGACTGTGTATTAAAGTAGTAACAAGTTAAGTATTTGGTCCCATATTCTTTGCACTCAATGACTACATCAAGCTCGTGACTCTACAAATTTGTTGGATGCATTTGCTGTTCGTTTTGGTTGTGTTTCAGATCATTTTATGGCCAATAGAAATGAATGTGAAGTGAAGTGAAATCCAAAGTGCCAAAACAACAACATAAAATGTACTATCCCAATGCTTTTGGAGGTCACTGTAGGTGTAATACGTATGCAGATGGAAGGGGTTAGGAGCACTGTCACAGAAGTTCACAAATGCTGTGAAGGAATGGATGTAGTCCTTTGACAATATTGCCAGCTATTTACTTTTTTACTACGCTAGTAGTTTGCGGATGCTTGACTTTCTAAGATATTTTTTGTTACTTGGTGTTAACCAGGACACAGACACTTGGCGATAATCAGAGCAGGCCTTTTTTTCAGTTGATGTAAACACTAATTTTCTTCCCTTGTGGCAAGGAAGAATGGATTTCAGTCCTACTTTGCTCTTTGAATTTAACTAATTGCGCTGTTTTAGAATAATATAGAGTAGAAAATATATATATCTGCACACTGTTATGCTGCTGCCAAAGTGTTTAAGAAGAAAAGTACAACTAGGTCTTTGTCAGGACCTGACGTGATATTATTGTAGAACAATAACAGGTGAAAATGAACAGGGAGCATAGAGGTGAATTTAGCGCAGAGTTCTGCAAGTCCGCTTGCGCTTAGAAGTGCAAACTGTGCCTTTAACTCAAATTGACAGTTGAACCGCTCCAAAGACCAAAATACCTCAGAACCAGGAGTAACAGGTGTCACTTTCCACTAGAACCCAGTCTACCACAAGCAGACACAATGCCTCTCAGAACTATTCTTAATTTTGTCAGAAATAATATCTGGTTTACCAGTCCAGTGTTTCTCATGTGTGTGTGTGTGTGTGTGTGTGTGTGTGTGTGTGTGTGTGTGTGTGTGTGTGTGTGTGTGTGTGTGTGTGTGTGTGTGTGTGTGTGTGTGTGTGTGTGTGTGTGTGTGTAGAAGTCTTCGGGGGGCCTCTGGCTATCTATCACACCCTTGCAGACAGGCAGACAGACTGTTAGGGCCCTGACCAGAGCTGCTGTTTCAGGCCTGTGAAGCCTGAGACAGGGCTGCATGCACATCCCCACTGTGGCTGCCCTGTTTCCGGCAGATGCCCCAGCACTGAGCCGAGGGGGATCCCACCACAAAGTGAAGGTTGCGTAAAAAAACAATAAAAGAGTTTTAAAAAAAGAAAAAGAGAGGCTCCCTCCTTCAACCTGAGGGCCGACTCTTTCCGCTGGCCGGGCTCGTGGGAGACATCCTAGGTGCACTGTGGTCGACATCCACTCCGAGCAGATGTTTGAGAAAGTCAACCTTTTTTTGTTGAGTTGTCACCGCAGCCCAACCAGCGTAACGGATTTGTCTTCCTCCTCATTTCGAGTAACCGTTTCTCTTCTACTGTACGTCTAAACAAAGCTGGAGAATGTGGTTCATCTGGAGCATTCTTCAGCAACACACCATTTCAATATATATATATTGTAGCATTAGCAAATTCTTTAGGAGATAAGTGTCTCAGTTGTTTATTCAAAGTGTAAAACATGTACTCCACGTCACAGTCATGTCTGTATTATATCAATAGACTGAATTAACTTATATGTACTGTATGTGCATGTGGAACGGCTGGTAGTGTGTCCTAGTTCTGTCAGACTCCTAGTTGTGTCAACTCAAGGGCCTGTATCAACTAAGGGTCAAGAGTTTGTCATTCACCAGCTCAGATGCCTCTAGTGCACAGTACACCACTTCCACTGTATTAATAAAATACAACAATCTTATGTCATGTGAGAGTTGAGAGTTAATGCACGAGGTGAACCTGCGTCCACCACTGGTCTCCCCAGGCGCATTTTGTTATTGTTTGGTTTATGACATGGAGCAGAGGATCATTCCGCACTGTGGTAAAACCTAAATATGTACTACTGCTGTTCTATCACACTGGCAATGATGTCAGAGGGTATAAAACAGTATTTGTTGTTTCAATGAACGTCTTTGTTGTTGTAATATCGCAAACGGACGAGGCACTTTCACCTCTACGGATTACGGCTTTAAAAGAAACCCAAACTTAACCGTTATGTTAGTTCAGTCAACTGATAGTCAACAGCAACTGATTCTCATCTCCATGATTTTAAACAGTTAAAGCAGTGGAATATTAACCTGAAATTTAAAATGTATTAAAGACTACCCATATTCCTAAAGGGCATGTAGTGTGGCAATACCAAATTTACAAATTACTGGAGTAGTTTGAGGTAAATGTGTACATGTAGGCAAGGATTAGGAGAAAGTGACTGGTAGCAGGATGAATAATTATAATAATAGTAAACAGTATGGCAGCAGCATAAGTGGTATAAGATAATGAAAACAGTTTAATTTCACTTAAAATATGGAAATGATTGTTATTATATGAGGAGTAATATATAATTGAATAAAACAAATCGAAATAAACCTTATGGAACAGCAGAGACTGTGAAGAGACACACACACATGATAACATGGGGCGGCAGGGTAGCCTAGTGGTTAGAGCGTTGGACTAGTAACCGAAAGGTTGCAAGTTCAAATCCCCGATCTGACAAGGTAAAAATCTGTCGTTCTGCCCTTGAACAGGCAGTTAACCCACTGTTCCTAGGCTGTCATTGAAAATAAGAATTTGTTCTTAACTGTTACAGACCTATATCCATCCTGCCCTGCCTATCTAAGGTCTTCGAAAGCCAAGTCAACAAACAGGTCACTGACCATCTCGAATCCCACCGCACCTTCTCCGCTGTGCAATCTGGTTTCCGAGCCGGTCATGGGTGCACCTCAGCCACACTCAAGGTACTCAACGATATCATAACTGCCATCGATAAAAGACAGTACTGTGCAGCCGTCTTCATCGACCTTGCCCAGGCTTTCGACTCTGTCAATCACCATATTCTTATCGGCAGACTCAGGAGCCTCGGTTTTTCGGATGACTGCCTTGCCTGGTTCACCAATTACTTTGCAGACAGAGTTCAGTGCGTCAAATCGGAGGGCATGCTGTCTGGTCCTCTGGCAGTCTCTATGGGGGTGCCACAGGGTTCAATTCTCGGGCCGACTCTTTTCTCTGTGTATATCAATGATGTTGCTCTTGCTGCGGGCGATTCCCTGATCCACCTCTACGCAGACGACACCATTCTATATACCTTCGGCCCGTCTTTGGACACTGTGCTATCTAACCTCCAAACTAGCTTCAATGCCATACAACACTCCTTCCGTGGCCTCCAACTGCTCTTAAACGCTAGTAAAACCAAATGCATGCTTTTCAACCGGTCGCTGCCTGCACCCGCATGCCCGACTAGCATCACCACCCTGGATGGTTCCGACCTAGAATATGTGGACGTCTATAAGTACCTAGGTGTCTGGCTAGACTGCAAACTCTCCTTCCAGACTCATATCAAACATCTCCAATCGAAAATCAAATCAAGAGTCGGCTTTCTATTCCGCAACAAAGCCTCCTTCACTCACGCCGCCAAGCTTACCCTAGTAAAACTGACTATCCTACCGATCCTCGACTTCGGCGATGTCATCTACAAAATGGCTTCCAACACTCTACTCAGCAAACTGGATGCAGTCTATCACAGTGCCATCCGTTTCGTCACTAAAGCACCTTATACCACCCACCACTGCGACTTGTATGCTCTAGTCGGCTGGCCCTCGCTACATATTCGTCGCCAGACCCACTGGCTCCAGGTCATCTACAAGTCCATGCTAGGTAAAGCTCCGCCTTATCTCAGCTCACTGGTCACGATGGCAACACCCATCCGTAGCACGCGCTCCAGCAGGTGTATCTCACTGATCATCCCTAAAGCCAACACCTCATTTGGCCGCCTTTCGTTCCAGTACTCTGCTGCCTGTGACTGGAACGAATTGCAAAAATCGCTGAAGTTGGAGACTTTTATCTCCCTCACCAACTTCAAACATCTGCTATCTGAGCAGCTAACCGATCGCTGCAGCTGTACATAGTCTATTGGTAAATAGCCCACCCTTTTTCACCTACCTCATCCCCATACTGTTTTTATTTATTTACTTTTCTGCTCTTTTGCACACCAATATCTCTACCTGTACATGACCATCTGATCATTCATCACTCCAGTGTTAATCTGCAAAATTGTAATTATTTGCCTACCTCCTCATGCCTTTTGCACACATTTGTATATAGACTCCCCCTTTGGTTTCTACTGTGTTATTGACTTGTTAATTGTTTACTCCATGTGTAACTCTTTGTTGTCTGCTCACACTGCTATGCTTTATCTTGGCCAGGTCGCAGTTGCAAATGAGAACTTGTTCTCAACTAGCCTACCTGGTTAAATAAAGTGAAAAAAATAAATACAAATTAACTGACTTGCCTAGTAAAATAAAAATACACACTATATGTACACATTCATTTTGTGTTGTAGAGTAGTGGCATGAGGGAACACAATGTGTTTTGAAATCTGTTGTGTAATGTATTGTAATGTTAAAAAAAAAATGTTTTTTGCTGGACCCCAGGAAGAGGAGCTGCTGCCTTGGCAGGAACTAATGGAATCCTTAAGGCCAGGCACCACAGGCTAATATGGATTAATTTTTTCTTCTTTACTCTCATTAGACTGAAACTTTACCAGTTGAAAGTATACATAAATTCAATATATTATTGTATTACAAGTTTTATTCATTTGTAAATTAAAATATGCAAATTAGGCAACCTACCCTTAAATATGTGCTAATTTGCATATTACAATAATCTGTTTTCCAACACATTGCTTCAATGCAGAATGTTAATTTTTTTTGTTTGGTTACAGATCAGTTCATCAAAAATATTGTCATTTCATGGAATTATTTAAAAAACACTATTCACGGATGCATATTTAGCACTATTTAACACTATGACGGATGCATATTTAGCACTATTTAACACTATGACGGATGCATATTTAGCACTATTTAACACTATGACGGATGTATATTTAGCACTATTTAACACTATGACGGATGCATATTTAGCACTATTTAACACTATGACGGATGCATATTTAGCACTATTTAACACTATGACGGATGCATATTTAGCACTATTTAACACTATGACGGATGCATATTTAGCACTATTTAACACTATGACGGATGCATATTTAGCACTATTTAACACTATGACGGATGCATATTTAGCACTATTTAACACTATGACGGATGCATATTTAGCACTATTTAACACTATGACGGATGCATATTTAGCACTATTTAACACTATGACGGATGCATATTTAGCACTATTTAACACTATGACGGATGCATATTTAGCACTATTTAACACTATGACGGATGCATATTTAGCACTATTTAACACTATGACGGATGCATATTTAGCATATATTTACACATAAAATGACACTTAAAATCAAAACGACACAAGATATTTAAAAAAAGCCTCTGTAAAAGTCTGACTATAAAACCTAAGAACCTGTGTGTGGAATAATGGGAATGTATGTTGTTTGAAGACTGAGAAACATGAATTGGCACACCGGGAACATGTCATTTTGAGAAAATGGCCGATAAAGATAGGCTAATGCAATTAAAATCTACTTTCCATAAATATGACAACATATGTCACATTAATTAAACCCTTATTCATATATCACTTCTAAACTGACAAATTAACATCAAATATACCTTTTACACATACAGTACATTAGCACATTTAATATGTTTGTTTCAAGCAGTAGAGCATATGCTTTGAATACTGGTCTGTTGGGCAAATATGCAGTTTGGGGCTAATTCTCATATCACTTTGCTCAATTTGTCACATATAAGGATTTTGTATGGCTGTTGAAATGTGCAGAACATGAATCACCTATGCCTGCCCCCATATGTAAGGCCCTCTTTGAGTTGTTGCTGGTGACGCTTTACTTTCTTGACTGTACCTACGCTTGGCACACTCCATTGAAGAAGCATCAACTCTCACAACTCCTCTCTGATTGCTCCAGTGTCACCAAAGTGCTGTCAAGCCATAATTTGTTCATCACATTTGCTATAGCAGTGGCTCCCTCATTGAACGTGGCTACTGCCATACTGGATGCTCTGTCAATGTGGCTTTTGCCCACGAAAACAGATTTGTGGCATCGCGACTATATTACAGAGGTCAGACATTCATTTGCATTCTGGGTACCTCCGTGCTACATTCTTCGGAGGACGTTATCATTTGACATCCTATGATATACAGCTACCATTTTCTGTGCAACCTCTCTATTAAAAATGTATGGCCTCTAAGGTTTTTGTGACAGGTTGGTTCTTCCCCATTTTCTATGGCTCGCTGGTACCAGAACCAATGCACACACCTATCCCGTAGTTGGAAGTGAATCCTCTCTTGTGCCATTGAAGGATACATTCATGTCTATGATGTCATCCTCCTTCAGCATCTCTGCTATGTCTGGGTCTATATCTGCTCTTCTAATTATCTTTGCAGAACTCTCCATTGACTGTAGCCCTCTCTGAATCTCTGTGGGGGGGAAAAGTACTTATTACAGTGCCTTGAAAAAGTATTTATCCCCCTTGGCGTTTTTCCTATTTTGTTGCATTACAACCTGTAATTTAAATTGATTTTTCTTTGGATTTCATGTAATGGACATACACAAAATAGTCAAATTGGTGAATGGAAATGTAAAAAAATGTATAATGGAAAAGTAGTGCGTGCATATGTATTCACCCCCTTTGCTATGAAGCGCCCAAATAAGATCTGGTGCAACCAATTACCTTCGGAAGTGACATAGTTAGTTAAATAAAGTTCACTGTGTGCAATCTAAGTGTCACATGATCTGTCACATGAACAGGTGTATATCTACACCTGTTTTGAAAGGCCTCGGAGTCTGCAACACCACCAAGCAAGCGGCACCACCAAGCAAGCAACACCACCAAGCAAGCGGCACCACCAAGCAAGCGGCACCATGAAGACCAAAGAGCTCTCAAAACAGGTCAGGGACCTTAAAAAATATCCTAAACTCTGAACATCCCATTATTAAAGAATGGAAAGAATATGGCACCACAACAAACCTGCCAAGAGAGGGCAGCCCACCAAAAGTCACGGACCAGGCAAGGAGGGCATTAATCAGAGAGGCAACAAAGAGACCAAAGATAACCCTGAAGGAGCTGCAAAGCTCCACAGCGGAGATTAGAGTATCTGTCCATAGGACCACTTTAAGCAGTACACTCCACAGAGCTGGGCTTTATGGAAGAGTGTCCAGAATAAAAGCCATTGCTTAAAGAAATAAATAAGCAAATATCTTTGGTGTTCGTCAAAAGGCATGTGGGAGACTCCCCAGACATATGGAAGGTACTCTGGTCAGATGAGACTAAAACGGAGCTTTTTGGCCATCAGGAAAACGCTATGTCTGGCACAAACCCAACACCTCTCATCACCCTGAGAACACCATCCCCACAGTAAAGCATGGTGGTGGCAGCATCATGCTGTGTTTTTCATTGGCAGGGACTGGGAAACGGGTCAGAATTGAAGGAATGATGGATGGGGCTAAATACAGGGAAATTCCTGAGGGAAACCTGTTTCAGTCTTCCAGACATTTGAGACTGGGAAGGAGGTTCACCTTCCAGCAGGCAATGAACCTAAGCATACTGCTAAAGCAACACTCAAGTTGTTTAAGGGGAAACATTTAAATGTCTTGGAATGGCCTAGTCAAAGCCCAGACCTCATTACAATTGAGAATCTGTGGTATGACTTAGATTGCTGTACATCAGAGGAACCCATCCAACTTGAAGGAGCTGGAGCAGTTTTGCCATGAAGAATGGGCAAAAATCCCAGTGGCAAGATGTGCCAAGCTTATAGAGACATACCCCAAGGGACTTGCAGCTGTAATTACTGCAAAAGGTGGCTCTACAAAGTATTGTCTTAGGGGGGGTGAATAGTTATGCACGTGTAACAGTATAGACTTTACGTCCGTCCCCTCGCCCCGACCTGGGCTCAAACCAGCGACGCTCTGCACACGTCAACAGTCACCCTCGAAGCATCGTTACCCATCGCTCCACAAAAGCCGCGAGGAAGGGGAACCACTACTTCAAGGTCTCAGAGCGAGTGACGTCACCGATTGAAACACTACCAGCGCGCACCACCGCTAACTAGCTAGCCATTTCGCATCGGCTACACACGCTCAAGTTGTTTTTTGTTTTTTTTGGTCTTATTTCTTGTTTGTTTCACAATAAAATGATTTAGCATCTTCAAAGTGGTAGGCATGTTGTGTAAATCAAATGATACAAACCCCCAAAATATCAATTTTAATTCCAGGTTGTAAAGGCAACAAAATAGGAAAAATGCCAAGGGGGGTGAATATTTTCGCAAGCCACTGTATGTATGTCTGTCGACATTACAGACATAACTGCAGGACGAAATATCAGCATTAGGCTACAGCCCTATGACACTGTAGGCCTATGGGACAGTCTCATTGTATATTTGTTTTCCTGTCACTCTGTTTTGTTAACGTTGAATACATTTGCTGGAGCAAGGAAATAAATATTATTTATCCACAGCAAGTCACCTGACAATAATGGGCTACTCTCCCTTTTCATTTACCTGGCATGTCTCTGATATGAGCTGAGAAGCAAGGAAGGAATCCCTAAGACTGACTGCATAACCAAGTCCAAGTTCATGGGCTAGAAGAATAATCAAATGCCACATCTCCCCATGGAGTAGTCCTGCAGCATGGAGGAAGTGTAAACACTCATCTTAAATGCACCATGATCACCTTCACAGTCTGCACATTCTATCATGACAGAATTACGGAATCACTGGTTGGTGAAGTCTATGGTGATTTTCAGTCCAGTGTTTAGACAATTAGGGCAAATCAAATCATGTACCGTTTGGTTTATTTGAGACATGTGGAATAAAAGCCACTGTTGGCTGGCTACTATCTGCTTGATCGCTGCTTGTTGTCATCTTCATTTCAACTAATTTGTGTCTCAACGCGAAGCTGCGGGCTACCTCCTTTTCCTCCTCTACCTGTAGTGCCACTGCCTCGATCGGCGGATCAGGGAAATGTTTTCTTTCATTCACTGCTTTTCTCGCATTGGCTAACTGAGATCGCCTATTTTTATTCACATACCGTAGGTATATTCTTTGACATTTTCTAATTTGGTCTCTCTTTACATTTGATTCTTCGCGGGAGATATTTTCAAACAAGGAAGCGCTTTGCCGGAAAGGACGTTTAAATGCCAGTAACCAATCGGATGTCAGGAAATGACTAATCTTTCAGCACTAGGCACTACGTCTACAAAGGATATAGCCATGTATGGACAAGCTAGCGATATGCTCCGGAAAACAAGCTTTTGAATGATATAGGATATATATGATTCTATTTTAAAATAGTGGTTGAAGTTCTACATGAAACTTGCTATCAAGAACGACATTTATGTTAGGTGTAGTTAACGGAGTTGGGATAACATTATACAAATAAAGTATTTATGTACATTATTGCCGATATATTTTTGTACATTTTATAAAAGTATTAGTTGCAAAATATCCCAAAATCTGAAAATTGACAGATGGAAGCAAAATCGCAATTTTTTTGCCTGTGGTGCCTGGCCTTAATATATACAAATGTCTCTGTTTTACTCGTGTCAATATAGTGGACTGTATGCTTAATTAACAATATCCTGTTCGATCTAAAAATACATTTTTGTGAAATTAGCAGGCCTAGTGGTGGTCTTTAATTAAATTCAATTCAATTCAAGGGGCTTTATTGGCATGGGAAACATGTGTTAACATTGCCAAAGCAAGTGAGGTAGATAATATACAAAAGTTAAATAAACATTACAAATTAACAGTAAACATTACACATTCAGAAGTTTCAAAACAATAAAGACATTACAAATGTCATATTATGTATATATACAGTGTTGTAACAATGTACAAATGGGTTGTATTTACAATGGTGTTTTTTCATCACTGGTTGCCCTTTTCTTGTGGCAACAGGTCACAAATCCTGCTGCTGTGATGTCACACTGTGGTATTTCACCCAGTAGATATCGGAGTTTATCAAAATTGGATTTGTTTTCGAATTCTTTGTGGATCTGTGTAATCTGAGGGAAATATGTCTCTCTAATATGGTCATACATCTTTATCAGAAGTGGGTCACTTGATGAGAAGTGCCGGTCTGTCTGTCTTGAGCTGACATCGAAATGAATCAATACTGCCATCTAGTGTTAATGGGTAATATAATAACACATATTTTTAAATATATTTTTTTTGTGGATGGATGGACGGGTTTGAAGTCTATTCTAGTTAGTTTAGGACTATAATGGAGTTCAACGTCTAGACGGTCTAGGTCTGTAATCGAGTTGGATGTCTAGTCTATGAAATTAGTTCTATAGTGGAGTACAATATCTAGTCTGTCTAGTCTGTCTAGGTCTATAATGGAGGTGTTGGATGTCTAGTCTAGTTCTGGTCCATCTATAGTTGAATATCTAGGCTGAGCAAACGCTGCAGTTGTAGGCTCAAGCTGAAATGACATGTAAATGTAAAGCACTGTGCTTTTGTAGACAACAGGCCTTTGATTGAATCCTGGCCCTATACTCTAGATAAGGGGCGTCAAACTCAATCAGTACAAAAAGCCATATTGAAAAAACACAAGGGATTTGCGGGCCTTATTGAAAGAACACAAAGGATTGGCATGTCATATTGAAAGAACACAAAGGATTGGCATGTCATATTGAAAAAACAAGGAATTCACGGGCCATATTGAAAAGAACACAATGGATTACCGGGCCATATTGAAAAGAACACAATGGATTACCGGGCCATATTGAAAAGAACACAATGGATTACCGGGCCATATTGAAAAGAACACAATGGATTACCGGGCCATATTGAAAAAAACACAATGGATTACCGGGCCATATTGAAAAGAACACAATGGATTACCGGGCCATATTGAAAAGAACACAATGGATTACCGGGCCATATTGAAAAGAACACAATGGATTACCGGGCCATATTGAAAAGAACACAATGGATTACCGGGCCATATTGAAAAGAACACAATGGATTACCGGGCCATATTGAAAAGAACACAATGGATTACCGGGCCATATTGAAAAGAACACAATCGATTACCGGGCCATATTGAAAAGAACACAATGGATTACCGGGCCATATTGAAAAGAACACAATGGATTACCGGGCCATATTGAAAAGAACACAATGGATTACCGGGCCATACATAGACTGTTATGCTATGATTGTTTTACATGTGATAAAATATGTCCCTTTATAATGCATATAGCCATATTAACATATTAAAACAAAAGATGTTATGAATATTTGTCCAGCCTTTGCTGCTATTCGGGCAGATGTGCATAATATGCTGCGATACTAATCAAAAGGTATTTAACTCCAAATACCAAAAACTAGGTAGTGAAAATAGTCTACTTTTGCTCTACTAACCTTAGTTACATAAAAATCTTCACAGAAAATACTGAGTGTTTACATTTCGCTCCTCTGTTTGCTGACATTTGATCAATGCAGGCAAATTCATAATAAATCAGTTGTCCCTGCCCCTGCCTGGTGCCAGGCCCAACAGATGCAGATTCAGGCTCAGCAGCCCTGTCTCCCCATCCCCATACCCCTGAACCAGCCCTGTCTCCCCATCCCTCTGAACCAGCCCTGTCTCCCCATCCCCCTGAATCAGCCCTGTCTCCCCATCCCCATACCCCTGAACCAGCCCTGTCTCCCCATCCCCCTGAACCAGCCCTGTCTCCCCATCCCCATACACCTGAACCAGCCCTGTCTCCCCATCCCCCTGAACCAGCCCTGTCTCCCCATACCCCTGAACCAGCCCTGTCTCCCCATCCCCATACCCCTGAACCAGGCCTGTCTCCCCATCCCCATACCCCTGAACCAGCCCTGTCTCCCCATCCCCATACCCCTGAACCAGCCTTGTCTCCCCATACCCCTGAACCAGCCCTGTCTCCCCATACCCCTGAACCAGCCCTGTCTCCACATCCCCATACCCCTGAACCAGCCCTACTTCAAACTGAAGGAGGTGAGCAGCATTGTGTTGAATGATATGTCAGTTGGCATAATTGCAGGTCCACTAATGCATTGACGACAGGAATGTGATTCTCCAGTCAGGAAAAATCTTACTTGATACAGTGGCAGCCAATATCAGAGCCTTCAAGAAGAGATGCAGGCTCTTAGAGATGGATGGGAGTCTCTCCTGTCTGAGGCAACACTGATTGCTTCACAAATGGATGTTGCACCTCAAGTTAGTAAGGAACACAGCCGCCAGAGGAAAAGGAAGAGATTCCATGATGAGACCCCTCAAGAGGAGACAGCTCAGGACAGTGCAACAACGGTGTTTTGGAACACAGTGTTTTTTTTTACTGCTATGGACAACATCATAAGTGACTTGGACACACGGTTCCACACCACTGCAAAAATTGTTGAAGAATTTTCTGCTGTTTTGGCAGATTAGTGAGGATAAAGTCCCTTCTGTGTGCCTGAGTTTCAACATGAAGTAAGACACCTGAACACTGTATATGCTGCCCCTTTCCCCCCTAACTTGTCCCCTCTTGGTCTCCTGAATGCAATTTGTAAGATGCAGCTGCAAAGCATTTTGGGAGAAGTGTGCATTGCTTTACGTATATTTTGCACACTACCTGTAAACTGTTGCTGGTGGCGAGAGAGCTTTCAGTAAGCTAAAACTGATAAACAACTATTTGAGGTCCACTATGTCCCAGGACAGGCTTTGCAGTCTTGACATGCTGTCCATTGAAAGTCAGTTAGCTAGAAAGCTGGACTTCAAAGATTGGATCAGTGACTTTGTGTAACCGATGTGAAATGGCTTGTAACCGATGTGAGTTGGCGGTGGCTAATACTGTTTCAATCTGTGACGTCACTTGCTCTGAGACCTTGAAGTAGTGGTTCCCCTTGCTCTGCAAGGGCCGTGGCTTTTGTGGAGCGATGGGTAATGGTGCTTCGTGGGTGGCTGTTGTTGATGTGTGCAGAGGGTCCCTGGTTCGAGCCCAGGTAGGGGTGAGGAGAGGGACGGAAGCTATACTGTTGCATTTGCTAGCTGGGCTCTTGGTGACTAAGGCTGAGCAAGGGCCAGTGATAACTGTTAAATGGCATGGCTGTGGATATTGGATCACTACACATGATGGCCACAGACTGAGAACAAGATATATCTCAAAGTAATGGCTGGATTGCCATAACATTTGTTGTGCACAATCAAGACCCCAAGTGGAAGAAACCTATTGATTTGGTGACCACTTGACCTTTCCTCTAGCACCACCATCAGGCCTTTTAATTTCCATTTTGTTTTCCATTTTCCATTTCCACTTTTACAGCTGCTTATTGTCTAGTTGGTATGTAAAACTTAGTTCAAAAATCTGCTGCTGATTTTATTATTTTGTTATATCATTCTATAGATGATGATGTTAATTGATTTTAATTGAAGAGGTTCATGTATATTTAAGTTATATTTATTTTAACTTTAATGTTAAGAGAATTTTCCCATTAAAAATACATTTAGACTGTAAAAGGTGGCACATTTCTTATAGAGGGTATCAGTCTTGCATAAAATAGTGAATTCCACTGTTTGCAGAATGTTGCATGCATGTCTGCACAGGGTTATATTTTCACAGCTCACTGTCAGTAAATATCGTACAGTAAATATTGGACTACAAGAGAGTTACAAGCCTGCAAGGGTAGAGTTATTTAAAGCTTTGAATGGGTCGATTGGGTTCTGGAGGTGTGGGGTTTCAGCAATTGCGCAGGGTTGGTGTGGCCCGTGGTGGTAGGCCCAATGTGATATCTTTTCATGGGGCCCAAAATCCCTGGCGGTGCCGTTGGCCCTACCAAGAACACTTTTAAACTTTCGGTCCAGTAGAATGATTCAGTCATTGCTATTAGTTATGATATGATACTGGCTGGCTGGCTCATGTGTGGGTCTGGGATGAGAGGTGTGTGTGTGTGTGTGGTAATGCACTGTTGTTTGGCGTACAGCACGTTGGCAGTGCATTGCTGTGACTTATAGTGCAACGCATAGGGGGGCTGTATTGAAGCAGGTCAAAATGAATTGACAACCCAAATCATTGCGCAGGCCGGATAGAAATGTGTCTCAGCCCTCGGGCCTTGTTGATTTAATTAACCTTTGTTTAACTAGGCAAGTCAGTTAAGAACAAATTCTTATTTACAAATGTTGTCCAGGTCAGTCTTGCCTTAGGGCTAGATTAAATCCGTATCACACAAGTTCAGCGCTATAGCGCAATTGAGATTTAAAAGTAAATCCCTATGGAGCTGACATACAGTGGCTTTGGAAAGTATTCGGACCCCTTGACTTTTCCCACATTTTCTTATGTTACAGCCTTATTCTAAAATGGATTACATTGTTTTTTCCCCTCATCGATCTACACACAATACCCCATAATGACAAAGCAAAAACATAAAAAAAAAATTGTTACTAATTTATTACAAATACAAAACAGAAATATCACATTTACATATTCACACCCTTTACTCAGTACTTTGTTGAAGAAACCTTTGGCAGTGATGACAGCATCAAGTCTTCTTGGGTATGACGCTACAAGCTTGGCACACCTGTATTTGGGGAGTTTCTCCCATTCTTCTCTGCAGATCCTCTCAAGATCTGTCAGGTTGGATGGTGAGCGTTGCTGCACAGCTATTTTCAGGTCTCTCTAGAGATGATCGATCGGGTTCAAGTCCGGGCTCTGGCTGGGCCACTCAAGTATATTTAGAGACTTGTCCCAAAGCCACTCCTCCGTTGTCTTAGCTGTGTGCTTAGGGTCCTTCTTAGCTGTGTGCTTGGATGTCCTTCTGGAAAGTTTTCCCATCTCCACAGAGGAACTCTAGACCTCTGTCTGAGTGAGCATCGGGTTCTTGGTCACCTACCTGACCAAGGCCCTTCTCCCCAGATAGCTCAGTGTGGTCGGCAACTGTGTTCTTGGGGACCTTCAATGCTGCAGAAATGTTTGGTACCCTTCCCTAGATCTGTGGCTTGACACAATCCTGTCTCAGAGCTCTACGGACAATTCCTTCAATGTCATGGCTTGGGTTTTGCTCTGACATGCACTTTCAACTGTGGGAGCTTATATAGACAGGTGTGTGCCTTTCTAAATCATGTCCAATCAATTGAATTTACCACAGGTGGACTCCAAGTTGTAGAAAAATCTCAAGGATGATCAATGGAAACAGGATGGACCTGATCTCAATTTCAAGTCTCATAGCAAAGGGTCTGAATACTTGTGTAAATAATGTATTTCTGCTTATTTATTTTTTACTAGCAAACATTTTGCTTTGTCATGATTAGAGGTCTACCGATTATGATTTTTCAACTCCGATACCGATACCAATTATTAGAGGACCAATTAAAGCCAATACCAATTAATAGGCCGATTTTTAAAATGTATTTGTAATAATGACAATTACAACTATACTGAATTAACATTTATTTTAACTTAATATAATACATCAATAAAATCAATTTAGCCTCAAATAAATAATGAAACATGTTCAATTTGGTTTAAATAATGCAAAAACAAAGTGTTGGGGAAGAAAGTAAAAGTGCAATATGTGCCATGTAAGAAAGCTAATGTTTAAGTTCCTTGCTCAGAACATGAGAACATATGAAAGCTGGTGGTTCCATGAGTCTTCAATATTCACAGGTAAACACTTTGTTTACATACTCATCTCATATGTATATACTGTACTCGATCCCATCTACTGCATCTTGCCTATGCCGTTCTGTACCATCACTCATTCACATATCTTTATGTACATATTCTTTATCCCTTTACACTTGTGTGTATAAGGTAGTAGTTTTGGAATTGTTAGTTAGATTACTTGTTGGTTATTACTGCATTGTCGGAACTAGAAGCACAAGCATTTCGCTACACTCGCATTAACATCTGCTAACCATGTGTATGTGACAAATAAAATTAGATTTGATTTGATTTGTAAGAAGTTTTAGGTTGTAGTTATTATAGGAGTTATAGGACTATTTCTCTCTATACGATTTGTATTTCATATACATATACCTTTGACTATTGGATGTTCTTATAGGCACTTTAGTATTGCCAGTGTAACAGTATAGCTTCCGTCCCTCTCCTCGCTCCTACCTGGGCTCGAACCAGGAACACATCGACGACAGCCACCCTCGAAGCAGCATTACCCATCGCTCCACAAAAGCCGCGGCCCTTGCAGAGCAAGGGGAACAACTACTCCAAGTCTCAGAGCGAGTGACGTTTGAAACGCTATTAGCTCGCACCCTGCTAACTTGCTAGCCATTTCACATTGGTTACACCAACCTAATCTCGGGAGTTGATAGGCTTGAAGTCATAAACAGCGCAATGCTAGAAGCATTGCGAAGAGCTGCTTGCAAAACGCACAAAAGTGCTGTTTGAATGAATGCTTACGAGCCTGCTGGTGCCTACCATCGCTCAGTCAGACTGATCGATCAAATCATAGACTTAATTATAACAGATTAACACACAGAAATACGACCCTTAGGTCATTAATATGGTAGAATCCGGAAACTATCATCTCGAAAACAAAACTTATATTCTTTGAGTGAAATACGGAACCGTTACGTATTTTATCTAACGGGTGGCATCCATAAGTCTAAATATTCCTGTTACATTGCACAACCTTCAATGTTATGTCATAATGACGTAAAATCCTGGCAAATTAGTTCTCAACGTTTGGCGAAGTTTGGTGAAGTTGGCGGTCTTTGTTAGGAAGAAATAGTCTTCACACAGTTCGCAACGAGCCAGGCGGCCCAAACAGCTGCATATACCCTGACTCTGTTGCAAGAGAAGTGACACATTTTCCCAAGTTAAAAGAAATTCATGTTATCAGGCAATATTAACTAAATATGCAGGTTTAAAAATATATACTTGTGTATTGATTTTAAGAAAGGCATTGATGTTTATGGTTAGGTACACGTTGGAGCAACGGCAGTCCTTTTTCACGAATACGCACCGCATCGATTATATGCAACGCAGGACACGCTAGATAAACTAGTAATATCATCAACCATGTGTAGTTAACTAGTGATTATGATTATTTTTTTTTTTTATAAGATCGGTTTAATGCTAGCTAGCAACTTACTGTGGCTTCTTACTGCATTCGTGTAACAGGCCGGCTCCTTGTGGAGTGCAATGTAAAGCAGGTGGTTAGAGCGTTGGACTAGTTAACCGTAAGGTTGCAAGATTGAATCCCAGAGCTGACGAGGTAAAAATCTGTCGTTCTGCCCCTGAACAAGGCAGTTAACCCACTGTTCCTAGGCCATCATTGACAATAAGAATGTGTTCTTAACTGACTTGCCTAGTTTAAATAAAGGTGTTAAAAAATGATATACCAAAAATAATCTGACAAATCGGTGTCCAAAAATACAGATTTCTGATTGTTATGAAAACTTGAAATCGGCCCTAATTAATCGGCCATTCCGATTAATCTGTCGACCTCTAGTCATTATGGGGTATTGTGTGTAGATTTCTGAGATTTGTTAGAATTTTTTATCCATGTTATAATAAGGCTGTAACATAACAAAATGTGGAAAAAGTCAAGGGGTTCGAATACTTCCCGAAGGCAGTGTTGTGCATAGTGTTGAACATAGCGCCATAGTGCTGAACATAGTACTGAACATAGCGCCATAGTGCTGAACATAGTACTGAACATAGTGCCATAGTGTTGGCCATAGCGCCATAGTGCTGAACATAGTACTGAACATAGTGCCATAGTGTTGAACATAGTACTGAACATAGTGCCATAGTGTTGAACATAGCGCCATAGTGCTGAACATAGTACTGAACATAGTGCCATAGTGCTGAACATAGCGCCATAGTGCTGAACATAGTACTGAACATAGTGCCATAGTGTTGAACATAGCGCCATAGTGCTGAACATAGTACTGAACATAGTGCCATAGTGCTGAACATAGCGCCATAGTGCTGAACATCCTGCAACTAATGATGTCCAGCTGCTCGACATCCTGCCCACTCAACCCCATCATCACTTCCCTTCTCTAGACGATCACGTCCCTCATCAACTCATCCCTGACCACTGGCTGCATACTTCAAAAAGTCGCTCCCCTCCTCAACAAACTAACACTCGGCCCCTCTGATTCCAACTATAGACCAGTATCCCTTCTTTCTTTTCTTTCCAAAACACTTGAAAATGCAGTTTCTGACCAACGCTCTCGCTATCTCTCTCTTGACACTAACCAGTCATGCTTCAAGACAGGTCACTCAACTGAGACTGCTCTCCTCTGTGTCACAGATGATCCCCGCACTGCCAATGCTGACTTTGTCCTCTTCTTATCCTCCTATTTCTATCCGCTGCCGTGAACCATCAGCTCCTCCTCTCCACCCTCTCAGGGCTGGGTGTCTAAGGCTCTGTCAGTCAGCTCCTCCTCTCCACCCTCTCAGGGCTGAGTGTCTAAGGATCTGCACACTCTTGGATTGCATCCTACCTGGCAGGCCACTCCTTCCAGGTGACTTGGAGAGGATCTGTGTCTGCACCACGTGCTCTCACTACTGGTGTCCACCAGGGCATGGTTGCTGGCCCTCTCCCCTTTTCTCCATCATATCCTCACACGGTCTCTCCTATCGTTGCTATGCAGTTGACACTCAACTACTTTTGTCATTCCCCCCTTCTGACACCCAGGTGGCGACACGCATCTCTGCGTGCCTGCCAGATATCTCAGTTTGGATGTCAGCCCACTAATTCAATCTCAATCTCAACAACATGGAGCTGCTCTGACTCCCGGGGAAGGCCTGCCGCCTCCAACACCTCTCCATCACGGTTGACAACTCCACTGTGTCCCCTTCACAGAGTGCAAAGGACCTTGGCGTGACCCTGGACAATACCCTATTGTTCTCTGCAAAACAGTGACTCGCTTCTGCAGGTTCATTCTGTGCAACATTTGTAGAGTACAACCTTTCCTCACACAGGAAGAGGCGCAGGTCTTAATCCAGGCACTTGTCATATCCCGTCTGGACTACTGCCGCTAGATGGAGCTGTGACGTCAATGGTGGGCGTTAGTGGGATCGTGAGATCAAGAGCAACTTAAATAAGATATCTGTTGTATCCCACCCCAAAAAATACAAACAAAATGCATTTGTCCTTTCCTACTAGCACTGACTTCTTAATTGAGGAAAAATGTACTTACTTCGACTGTGATATGTAGTTGTCTCACCTCGCGATCTTAAGATGAAGACACTAACTGTAAATCGCTCTGGATAAGAGCATCTGCTAAATGACTTACATGTAAATGTAATGTGTTGTTAGCATAGCTATGCTTTAGCCATCAAAAGGGGTTTAAACCCATTCAGCTGAACTCACTCCTGTGTGGACAGAGAAGTCAGGTTTAACCTAACACATGTTAAGCCAACAAAGTTCCCCGTTTTAGTGGAATGGTTCTAAAACCGTAGCTAAGGTAAGTGACAAACGTGCAATAGAGCCTCCATTTCTATGATGGCTGATGTACAGTAAAACTCCAGCCCACATGTTGCAGGTGGTCCCATAACACCATTCTACAGTACATGACAATATATTTTAGAATTCAATTGCCATGTATGAAACACAAAAGTACAGCAATGCATATTAATTGATATTAATAGAGCAGTGCTTTTTTTATGCTTAATGTTCTCCCTCGGTTCTATTTCTTGTCAAATCAATTCAAAGACAGTGAGACAGTCTAAAATAATTGTATTGATTCATTGATTCTCATCAGTGAATGTATTTAACCAGAATGTAATCATTTACATCAGATATATCTTCGCCCGTTGGATTATACAGTATGTGCCAGGTATGAGGAAAACAGAACATAACATCCTGAGGATAATGTGGAAGCATTTTGATACATAACTCCAGAAGAATCATGAAATAAAAAATATTTTAAAATGTCAATAAAGAGAAGTAAAAAAGTCATGATAAAATAAATAAAATCACCTGGCCCCTTGTTTTATTGTAAATTTAATATTGATTGAGAAGAAAAAAAGAATTCCAGTCAATTAAACAGAACAAAAACATCTTCAAAGCTCTTTTATGGCACCCAAATTGTGGAACCAGCTTCCCCTGAAGCTAGGACAGTAAGAGTCCCTGCCCAACTTCCCAAAAACCCTACCTCTTCAAAGAGTACCTTAAATAATCCCACAACATCCCTCCTCCCACCCCCCACAATAGCTTATTCCCCCTTACAAGCTCTGACTTTGCTGATAGCTACTTTATTGAGGAAAAATGAACTTACTATGACTGTGATATGTGGTTGTCCCACCTAGCTATCTCACGATGAACGCACCAACTGTAAGTCGCTCTGGATAAGAACGTCTGCTAAATGACTAAAATATTTATGTGTGTTTCAATCAAGTGGTTTTAAATATATTTTTCTTCATTTTCCAACATTGTTTAAAACTGATATTTGTAATCAATTTACAATATGTTCCATCTTTAAATCTATACTAATCAGGTTTCTCGGTTTTAATAACACTTTTTAATGAGAGGAACTCCCAAGAAGCCACCGGTGCCAAGAGCAAAACACTAGCACCCCACAGTAGCAGTATCTCCTGAGGTCCAGAGTCAAATGCTCTTTACACTCCAGTGGTTGCTGATTGAGGTGACCGATCATTGTGACGATATGTCATAGTAGTAATCCCTCAGTCTGGGCTCAACAACCGCAAATCCAGGCCTTTCATCCGCCCTGTAGGAGATAAACAAAGATAAGTACACAGTATAGTGTACTATACCAGAGCCATAGCATCAACAAGATGCCAGATAAGCAACAATAATATCCAGATAGTCATATCCACTTTTGCCTCAGAACAGTGGTGTAAATTACTTAAATATAAATACTTTAAAATACTACTTAAGTAGTTTTTTGGGGTATCTGTACTTTACTATTTATATTTTTGACAACTTTTACTCCACTACATTCTTAAATAAAATAATGTACTTTTTACTCCATACACTTTCCCTGATACCTAAAAGAACTTGTTACATTTAGAATGCTCAAGCAGGACAGAATTATGGCACCTGTCAATATAACACTTTGTTATCCCTACTGTCTCTGATCTGGCAGACTCACTAAACACAAATACTGCCTCTGATCTGGCAGACTCACTAAACACAAATACTGTCTCTGATCTGGCAGACTCACTAAACACAAATACTGTCTCTGATCTGGCAGACTCACTAAACACAAATACTGTCTCTGATCTGGCAGACTCACTAAACACAAATACTGTCTCTGATCTGGCAGACTCACTAAACACAAATACTGTCTCTGATCTGGCAGACTCACTAAACACAAATACTGTCTCTGATCTGGCAGACACACTAAACACAAATACTGTCTCTGATCTGGCAGACTCACTAAACACAAATACTGTCTCTGATCTGGCAGACTCACTAAACACAAATACTGTCTCTGATCTGGCAGACTCACTAAACACAAATACTGTCTCTGATCTGGCAGACTCACTAAACACAAATACTGTCTCTGATCTGGCAGACTCACTAAACACAAATACTGTCTCTGATCTGGCAGACTCACTAAACACAAATACTGTCTCTGATCTGGCAGACTCACTAAACACAAATACTGTCTCTGATCTGGCAGACACACTAAACACAAATACTGTCTCTGATCTGGCAGACTCACTAAACACAAATACTGTCTCTGATCTGGCAGACTCACTAAACACAAATACTGCCTCTGATCTGGCAGACTCACTAAACACAAATACTGTCTCTGATCTGGCAGACACACTAAACACAAATACTGTCTCTGATCTGGCAGACTCACTAAACACAAATACTGTCTCTGATCTGGCAGACTCACTAAACACAAATACTGTGTCTGTAAATGATGTCTGAGTGTTGGAGTGTGCCTCTCTCTGTCAGACTCACTAAACACAAATACTGTGTTTGTAAATGATGTCTGAGTGTTGGAGTGTGCCTCTGTCTGTCAGACTCACTAAACACAAATACTGTGTCTGTAAATGATGTCTGAGTGTTGGAGTGTGCCTCTGTCTGTCAGACTCACTAAACACAAATACTGTGTCTGTAAATGATGTCTGAGTGTTGGAGTGTGCCTCTGTCTGTCAGACTCACTAAACACAAATACTGTGTCTGTAAATGATGTCTGAGTGTTGGAGTGTGCCTCTGTCTGTCAGACTCACTAAACACAAATACTGTGTCTGTAAATGATGTCTGAGTGTTGGAGTGTGCCTCTGTCTGTCAGACTAACTAAACACAAATACTGTGTCTGTAAATGATGTCTGAGTGTTGGAGTGTGCCTCTGTCTGTCAGACTCACTAAACACAAATACTGTGTCTGTAAATGATGTCTGAGTGTTGGAGTGTGCCTCTGTCTGTCAGACTCACTAAACACAAATACTGTGTTTGTAAATGATGTCTGAGTGTTGGAGTGTGCCTCTGTCTGTCAGACTCACTAAACACAAATACTGTGTCTGTAAATGATGTCTGAGTGTTGGAGTGTGCCTCTGTCTGTCAGACTCACTAAACACAAATACTGTGTCTGTAAATGATGTCTGAGTGTTGGAGTGTGCCTCTGTCTGTCAGACTCACTAAACACAAATACTGTGTTTGTAAATGATGTCTGAGTGTTGGAGTGTGCCTCTGTCTGTCAGTAGTTAAAAATAATACACAAATCGTGCGGTCTGATTTGCTTAATATAAGGAATTTGATGTATAGCCTTTACTTTTACTTTGTATAAAAAATTATGTACTTTTTCTACCACTGTAATTACGTATAATTAAAACCAGATACTTTTAGACTTTTACTCAAGTAGGATTTTACTGGGTGACTTTCACTTTTATTTGAGTTATTTTCTGTTAAGGTATCTTTACTTTTACTCAAGTATGACAATTGAGTAGTTTTTCCCACTACTGCCTCAGAATACAATATTGCTTGTAAATTATGGGATAGTTCTGCTATCTCCCTTTCTCCATTGTCATACTGTATGGAAACTGTAACAAGGTTTTGGATTATATTGTCTTTCTACAGAAAGGCTACAGTTTCTTCTAAAACCCTGTTCTAAGGTCAGTGTTAGATTTGACCTCCTAACTACTGAACCAGGGTTAGATATTATTCATACTCCTCATAGTTATAATTCCCTTCTGAATCCCGGGTAATCTGATTCTAGATCTGTAATTTGGGCTCCCATCCTCACTCACTTGTATGTCCAGCACTTCTTCATGAGGTCATACATCTCCGCGGGACAGTTGGGGGGGATGTCCATACGCTCACCATTCTCGATCATCTGGATCACCTCATTTCCTTTCATGCCCTGGGGGGAACAGAGGGTGACATAATGACACCACTCACACACTGATGGAATACCAGACAAAGGCAGTCCCAAATGGCACTCTATTCCCTACGTAGTGCACTACTTTTGACCAGGGCTATAGTTTAAAAGTAGTGCACTACGTAGTGAATAGGGTGCCATTTTGGAACACGTACATACGTGTTGCAAAAGTGCTTTGACTGACGGCTACTACACGACAGGGGACTCAGACTATTAGATAAGCTTTCACTTAAGGTGTCATTATGTCAAATAAAGGCCAAAGGATGTGTTGTTAAGAACACCTTCCTAATATTGAGTTGTATGTGTCTTGTATGGTGACGTAATGTGTCTTGTATGGTGACGTAATGTGTCTTGTATGGTGACGTAATGTGTCGTATGGTGACGTAATGTGTCTTGTATGGTGACGTAATGTGTCTTGTATGGTGACGTAATGCGTCTTGTATGGTGACATACTGTACCTTGTATGGTTTCATCCCTAGCGTGTACGCCTCCCACATCAGGACCCCAAAGCTCCACACGTCACTCTTACAGGAGAACTTGAAATAGTTCATACACTCTGGGGCGTACCATTTCACTGGCCACTTCCCATGGCCTTTTGCCTAGAGAGCAGGGTCAAATCAAACATCAGGGAATGGATTAATCCTAACCCTAGAGAGCAGGGTTCAATCAAACATCAGGGAATGGATTAATCCTAACCCTAGAGAGCAGGGTTCAATCAAACATCAGGGAATGGATTAATCCTAACCCTAGAGAGCAGGGTCCAATCAAAACATCAGGGAATGGATTAATCCTAACCCTAGAGAGCAGGGTCCAATCAAACATCAGGGAATGGATTAATCCTAACCCTAGAGAGCAGGGTCCAATCAAACATCAGGGAATGGATTAATCCTATCCCTAGAGAGCAGGGTCCAATCAAACATCAGAGAAAATATTTCAGTTTTCCCTTCCCCAACTCAGACAACTGACTGGCAGTCCTAGCTAAATACTTGAGAAATTGCTCTTTGCTAAGAAGCTATTTTTGTTTGTTTTTATTCAAAATTGTCAAAAAATTATCACAGTAAGGTAACAACTGTGCAACTTAGCAACTACTTGTTACTCAGAAATGATTTTATATTGAAATGACTGTAGAACTGTTCACCCTACTGTCATTGTGGACTTAGTCTCTCTTGAAAATGCTTTTATCTGGATCAATAAAGGTTCAATAGAGTTTTCCTAGAGTTCACGAAGGTCAAAATTCAGTTGATGTGCTAATAATTTCCTCTTTTAGGATAACTTTTTAGGAGTTGCAAACTCCTTTCATACTGTATTTGATCGAACTGACAGGACAATTAGAAGTAAAACAGCGGGGATAGACTTTAGAAGATGAGGCACATACAGTCTCAACTTCGCCAGGGGGTAAGGGCACGACAATAATTATATCCGAATTGAATACCTTATAGTAGTTCTCCTCCTCTGTGAGGGCCTTGGACAGACCAAAGTCGCTGATCTTGGCATAGTGCTGGGTGACCAGGAGCACGTTCCTGGCCGCAAGGTCCCTGTGCACGAAGTTGTGCTCCTCCAGGTACTTCATGCCCATAGAAACCTGGTGCACCAGCTCTGTGATGTTCTTAATGGAGATCTGTCTGTGGACAGGATCAATGGCTGTAAGTGACACTGAACACTGAATTATACTGTATCTCAGGTGTAAAACTCCAGTCATCGAGGACCGAGTGTCTGCAGGTTTTCGCTCCTCCCTTCTACCAACTCCCCTCAGCTGGTTGTCTAGGTCTTAATTGATGAGTAGAAACTCCCCTCACCTGGTTGTCTAGGTCTCAATTGATGAGTTAGGAACTCCCCCCAGCTGGTTGTCTAGGTCTTAATTGATGAGTACGAAACTCCCTTCACCTGGTTGTCTAGGTCTTAATTGATGAGTTAGGAACTCCCCTCACCTGGTTGTCTAGGTCTTAATTGATGAGTTAGGAACTCCCCTCATCTGGTTGTCTAGGTCTTAATTGATGAGTTAGGAACTCCCCTCACCTGGTTGTCTAGGTCTTAATTGATGAGTTAGGAACTCCCCTCATCTGGTTGTCTAGGTCTTAATTGATGAGTTAGGAACTCCCCTCATCTGGTTGTCTAGGTCTTAATTGATGAGTTAGGAACTCCCCTCACCTGGTTGTCTAGGTCTTAATTGATGAGTAGAAACTCCCCTCACCTGGTTGTCTAGGTCTCAATTGATGAGTTAGGAACTCCCCCCAGCTGGTTGTCTAGGTCTTAATTGATGAGTACGAAACTCCCTTCACCTGGTTGTCTAGGTCTTAATTGATGAGTTAGGAACTCCCCTCACCTGGTTGTCTAGGTCTTAATTGATGAGTTAGGAACTCCCGTCATCTGGTTGTCTAGGTCTTAATTGATGAGTTAGGAACTCCCCTCATCTGGTTGTCTAGGTCTTAATTGATGAGTTAGGAACTCCCCTCACCTGGTTGTCTAGGTCTTAATTGATGAGTTAGGAACTCCCCTCATCTGGTTGTCTAGGTCTTAATTGATGAGTTAGGAACTCCCCTCATCTGGTTGTCTAGGTCTTAATTGATGAGTTAGGAACTCCCCTCATCTGGTTGTCTAGGTCTTAATTGATGAGTTAGGAACTCCCCTCACCTGGTTGTCTAGGTCTTAATTGATGAGTTAGGAACTCCCCTCATCTGGTTGTCTAGGTCTTAATTGATGAGTTAGGAACTCCCCTCACCTGGTTGTCTAGGTCTTAATTGATGAGTTAGGAACTCCCCTCATCTGGTTGTCTAGGTCTTAATTGATGAGTTAGGAACTCCCCTCATCTGGTTGTCTAGGTCTTAATTGATGAGTTAGGAACTCCCCTCACCTGGTTGTCTAGGTCTTAATTGATGAGTAGAAACTCCCCTCACCTGGTTGTCTAGGTCTCAATTGATGAGTTAGGAACTCCCCCCAGCTGGTTGTCTAGGTCTTAATTGATGAGTACGAAACTCCCTTCACCTGGTTGTCTAGGTCTTAATTGATGAGTTAGGAACTCCCCTCACCTGGTTGTCTAGGTCTTAATTGATGAGTTAGGAACTCCCCTCATCTGGTTGTCTAGGTCTTAATTGATGAGTTAGGAACTCCCCTCATCTGGTTGTCTAGGTCTTAATTGATGAGTTAGGAACTCCCCTCACCTGGTTGTCTAGGTCTTAATTGATGAGTTAGGAACTCCCCTCATCTGGTTGTCTAGGTCTTAATTGATGAGTTAGGAACTCCCCTCATCTGGTTGTCTAGGTCTTAATTGATGAGTTAGGAACTCCCCTCACCTGGTTGTCTAGGTCTTAATTGATGAGTAGAAACTCCCCTCACCTGGTTGTCTAGGTCTCAATTGATGAGTTAGGAACTCCCCCCAGCTGGTTGTCTAGGTCTTAATTGATGAGTACGAAACTCCCTTCACCTGGTTGTCTAGGTCTTAATTGATGAGTTAGGAACTCCCCTCACCTGGTTGTCTAGGTCTTAATTGATGAGTTAGGAACTCCCGTCATCTGGTTGTCTAGGTCTTAATTGATGAGTTAGGAACTCCCCTCATCTGGTTGTCTAGGTCTTAATTGATGAGTTAGGAACTCCCCTCACCTGGTTGTCTAGGTCTTAATTGATGAGTTAGGAACTCCCCTCATCTGGTTGTCTAGGTCTTAATTGATGAGTTAGGAACTCCCCTCATCTGGTTGTCTAGGTCTTAATTGATGAGTTAGGAACTCCCCTCATCTGGTTGTCTAGGTCTTAATTGATGAGTTAGGAACTCCCCTCACCTGGTTGTCTAGGTCTTAATTGATGAGTTAGGAACTCCCCTCATCTGGTTGTCTAGGTCTTAATTGATGAGTTAGGAACTCCCCTCACCTGGTTGTCTAGGTCTTAATTGATGAGTTAGGAACTCCCCTCATCTGGTTGTCTAGGTCTTAATTGATGAGTTAGGAACTCCCCTCACCTGGTTGTCTAGGTCTTAATTGATGAGTTAGGAACTCCCCTCACCTGGTTGTCTAGGTCTTAATTGATGAGTTAGGAACTCCCCTCATCTGGTTGTCTAGGTCTTAATTGATGAGTTAGGAACTCCCCTCATCTGGTTGTCTAGGTCTTAATTGATGAGTTAGGAACTCCCCTCACCTGGTTGTCTAGGTCTTAATTGATGAGTAGAAACTCCCCTCACCTGGTTGTCTAGGTCTCAATTGATGAGTTAGGAACTCCCCCCAGCTGGTTGTCTAGGTCTTAATTGATGAGTACGAAACTCCCTTCACCTGGTTGTCTAGGTCTTAATTGATGAGTTAGGAACTCCCCTCACCTGGTTGTCTAGGTCTTAATTGATGAGTTAGGAACTCCCGTCATCTGGTTGTCTAGGTCTTAATTGATGAGTTAGGAACTCCCCTCATCTGGTTGTCTAGGTCTTAATTGATGAGTTAGGAACTCCCCTCACCTGGTTGTCTAGGTCTTAATTGATGAGTTAGGAACTCCCCTCATCTGGTTGTCTAGGTCTTAATTGATGAGTTAGGAACTCCCCTCATCTGGTTGTCTAGGTCTTAATTGATGAGTTAGGAACTCCCCTCATCTGGTTGTCTAGGTCTTAATTGATGAGTTAGGAACTCCCCTCACCTGGTTGTCTAGGTCTTAATTGATGAGTTAGGAACTCCCCTCATCTGGTTGTCTAGGTCTTAATTGATGAGTTAGGAACTCCCCTCACCTGGTTGTCTAGGTCTTAATTGATGAGTTAGGAACTCCCCTCATCTGGTTGTCTAGGTCTTAATTGATGAGTTAGGAACTCCCCTCACCTGGTTGTCTAGGTCTTAATTGATGAGTTAGGAACTCCCCTCACCTGGTTGTCTAGGTCTTAATTGATGAGTTAGGAACTCCCCTCACCTGGTTGTCTAGGTCTTAATTGATGAGTTAGGAACTCCCCCCAGCTGGTTGTCTAGGTCTTAATTGATGAGTACGAAACTCCCTTCACCTGGTTGTCTAGGTCTTAATTGATGAGTTAGGAACTCCCCTCACCTGGTTGTCTAGGTCTTAATTGATGAGTTAGGAACTCCCCTCATCTGGTTGTCTAGGTCTTAATTGATGAGTTAGGAACTCCCCTCATCTGGTTGTCTAGGTCTTAATTGATGAGTTAGGAACTCCCCTCACCTGGTTGTCTAGGTCTTAATTGATGAGTTAGGAACTCCCCTCATCTGGTTGTCTAGGTCTTAATTGATGAGTTAGGAACTCCCCTCATCTGGTTGTCTAGGTCTTAATTGATGAGTTAGGAACTCCCCTCATCTGGTTGTCTAGGTCTTAATTGATGAGTTAGGAACTCCCCTCATCTGGTTGTCTAGGTCTTAATTGATGAGTTAGGAACTCCCCTCATCTGGTTGTCTAGGTCTTAATTGATGAGTTAGGAACTCCCCTCACCTGGTTGTCTAGGTCTTAATTGATGAGTTAGGAACTCCCCTCATCTGGTTGTCTAGGTCTTAATTGATGAGTTAGGAACTCCCCTCATCTGGTTGTCTAGGTCTTAATTGATGAGTTAGGAACTCCCCTCACCTGGTTGTCTAGGTCTTAATTGATGAGTAGAAACTCCCCTCACCTGGTTGTCTAGGTCTCAATTGATGAGTTAGGAACTCCCCCCAGCTGGTTGTCTAGGTCTTAATTGATGAGTACGAAACTCCCTTCACCTGGTTGTCTAGGTCTTAATTGATGAGTTAGGAACTCCCCTCACCTGGTTGTCTAGGTCTTAATTGATGAGTTAGGAACTCCCCTCATCTGGTTGTCTAGGTCTTAATTGATGAGTTAGGAACTCCCCTCATCTGGTTGTCTAGGTCTTAATTGATGAGTTAGGAACTCCCCTCACCTGGTTGTCTAGGTCTTAATTGATGAGTTAGGAACTCCCCTCATCTGGTTGTCTAGGTCTTAATTGATGAGTTAGGAACTCCCCTCATCTGGTTGTCTAGGTCTTAATTGATGAGTTAGGAACTCCCCTCACCTGGTTGTCTAGGTCTTAATTGATGAGTTAGGAACTCCCCTCATCTGGTTGTCTAGGTCTTAATTGATGAGTTAGGAACTCCCCTCACCTGGTTGTCTAGGACTTAATTGGACACAAATTGAAATGAAAAAAAAAACAAAAAACAGCCGACACTAGGCCCTACATGGAATGAGTTTGACGCCTCTGCGTGTAGCTCTAAGATTATGATTTTGGGTTTTGGGTTCTAAGGGATAGGGAAGGAAGAAATCCCTTAGAACCCCTAATCAAATATCACTTGTACGCTGGCCAGCTTCACCATTTAGCCAGCTTCGCATAAATGTTAACGATCTGTCATGAAAGGCTGGAAGTAATATTGGAGTGGGAAGGATGTGATGTGTAAATGGTATTTGTGAAAATGTTTAACCATATTGGTGTATAAGGTGCTAGCCTAGGAGGCTGAGGTGTGATCCAGAGTCCTGTGGCCCATTGTGACATAGCTACGTGCCTCTGCAACCCCCGTCTGTAGCCTGACCGCGCACCTCCCAAAATTCTGCGTAGGCGGCTGCCATTCAACTACTTAAATGTGATGACGGATAAATA
Source organism: Oncorhynchus kisutch (assembly GCF_002021735.2). NCBI lineage: Eukaryota > Metazoa > Chordata > Actinopteri > Salmoniformes > Salmonidae > Oncorhynchus > Oncorhynchus kisutch. The sequence goes on along the minus strand of NC_034196.2, from coordinate 40,928,277 downwards.
GCTTGAACCGTGGTGAGAACTCGAAAAGTATGAATGCCAACAGACAAATATTCTTGAAAAATTCGGTTTGGATGTTTTAAAACGTAGGTTTGGGATTTGGCCTTACACCATAATTGTCAGACTGATAGAAGTACAGTACTATCGAAGAGGGAGACTGACTGGAGAACTTACTTGTGCCTCTGGAGGTACTTGTGGAGCGGCCCCAGTTCGGCCAGCTCCATGACCAGCATGAGGCTCTCGGCCTCGCAGATGCCGATCATGCGGACGATGTAGGGGTTGTCCAGCTGCTGCATGACGTTGGCTTCCCGCAGCATCTCCTCCTTCACTGCTGGGTTGTTGTCGTCATTCTTCAGGATCTTCACTGCCACCGGCTTCTCTGTCCTGGGGAGATGGAGAGATGACGTCACTGCTTAGTGGAAAGCTAATGGCCAGCATATTTTTTTTATGATGTTGACGAGATGTTTTTCAGACTGTGCATTGTGCACTTTACTTACCTTCTATGTAACTTTGTACTATTGTTGCTACTAATGTTGATAATTAGTATTGGTATATTTACAGTATTTTGATGGCTGCCATGCCTGAAGCACTAGCATTGTATGTAGTAAATTTGTGTGTAATATCTCAGTATCATTGTGATTCATGTGTATTTTTAAATATGTTTTTTTACATCTCATGTGCTCCTTGATGCAAAACCAATTTCCCTCTGGGATAAATAAAGTTGAAACTTGAATTTGAAGCTAGCTACTTTATAGCTAACTGAAATGCTAGCTGTTACATACAAGTTTAGCAGTTATAGTTTCTTTTCTTCTTTAACTTGATTTTGACAGGGAGGGATGCTATTAGGCTATTAGGTGACATCAATAATTTCAGGTTATTTCCCCAATGTGTGAGGCTAGCTAGTTGTCTGACCTCTGATGCAGCATCCTTGCTAGCAGTGTTGTAGGCCAGTCTACAGTCGTTCTCAAGACCAAAAATGTTGTCTCGGTCTTGTCTTGGTGTTAGATACATTTTTACCTGGTCTTAACTCAGCCTCAGACAATGAGGACTCATTATTTTCCGAGACCAGCCAAAACCAGCGGAGTCAGTCAGAGCATAAAATCGCTCTGCCTGGCCAAATACCCACATTCCTTTGATGACAAATTAATATCTTATTGCCTATGAAACCTTGGCTTCCTGTTTTACTGGTAACATTACTGTCCTTTTCTTTCATTGAAAGCATGGAGGAGGAGGTGTGATGGTGTGGGGGTGCTTTGCTGGTGACACTGTCTGTGATTTATTTAGAATTCAAGGCACACTTAACCAGCATGGATACCACAGCACCATCCCATCTGATTTGGGCTTAGTGGGACTATCATTTGTTTTTCAACAGGACAATGACCCAACACACCTCCAGGCTGTGTAAGAGCTATTTGACCAATAAGGAGAGTGATGGAGAGCTGCATCAGATGATCTGGCCTCCACAATCACCCGAACTCAACCCAATTGAGATGGTTTGGGATGAGTTGGACCGCAAAGTGAAGGAAAAGCAACCAACAAGTGCTCACCATATGTGGGATCTCCTTCAAGTCTATTGGAAAAGCATTCCAGGTGAAGCTGGTTGAGAGAATGCCAAGCGTGTGAAAAGCTGTCATCAAGGCAAAAGGTGGCTACTTTGAAGAATCTCAAATCTAAAATATATTTTGATTGGTTACTGCATGATTCCATATATGTTATTTCATAGTTTTGATGTCTTCACTATTTTTCTACAATATAGAAAAATAAAGAAAAACCCTTGAATGAGAAGTGCGTCTAAAATTTTGACTGTATATACTGTATGTATGTATATATATATATATTTTTTAATCTATTAAACCTGTTTGTGTTAATGATAACTATTTCTGTAATTGCCCTCATCATACATGTATTTCACCATTCTTAATGTCAAACGAATACATATGTTGTTCTGAAATATGAACACAGAAAAACGGGTCATTTTAAACTCTTATTAATGTTAAATTAGCTACCAGATACTACTGCAGCGGAGGTCAGCTAACAGTATCTAGCTTAGCCTTATGCAGTTACATCACCTGCATGAAGACATTATATAATTGTTGTCACTGAACTATGACATCTGGTTTAATGGTATCGGCGGGTTGACAGTGGTGTCTATTCTAAGTATGGGAAATATTATGAATAATAATCACATTAGGTTGTATTTTTATTGGACTATCCCTTAAAAAAATTTTAAGAATATGAAATTGGAAACAGCAATTCGTATTTTCCTTTTAAGCTGTGAAGGTTACGTACTTCCTCATTTTGTAGATGCCCTTCATGACAGTCCCAAAGTTCCCAGAGCCCAACTCTCCATCTTCCAGGAAGAGCTGTTTGCGGTCCACAGTGGAGGTCCTCAGCTCGTCTGGGTCAGCGTAAGGACTCTCGTACACCTCTGTGTCCATTGGCATGGACTCTGAGACAAGACACACACCCCATACAGTGTGATAACATCCATTTCCATTCAATTCAATTCAATACAACTTTGGGCTGCAGCGGTACATCAAAATATATATCTCACGAATACAAGAGTGGGCCACTCCAAACAGGATTTGTCTCAAAAGTCATGACCCCTCCCATCACTCACCTTTGCTGACCATATTATTTGGAACCCTGGTGTCATAAGGGTTGAGATTATCTGTGGTTTTGCTGTGAGAGGCACCCCTGCCCTATTACAGGATACAATAAGAGAGGGGTCAAGGTACAGATAATATTGTTTGTACATAGATAATTTGGAGAGAGCACTGCCGGAATGTAACCTGAAATGGTTTGATTGGTTGGTTGATTGATTGACACACATAAGCATAAACGCCCCTTGACCTTCTCAAGCAGAACACCAATCTCTCTCCTTCATGGAACACTTATTACAGTGATCAAAATAGACCACAGTTGATATGGTTGACATTTGTGTGGTTTTTAAATGGGAGCTTCACATAGTATGGTATGTTGTTTGTCACCTTCAGAATACTTTGAATACCTTTTTTTGGTTGTGCATGAAAGACATGTTTTTTTTTCTCCAAATTCACACATCTCACTGTAGATGATGCCATCAGGTGATTAAAGGTGAAAGGTGAAAGGTGGGGTGGGTCACTGGAGATTACTATCAAGTAAAAATACAAACATTTTCTCTCATTTCAATGTGGTTTTCCAAATGGAATGAATCTCTTAATTCCAGTGTGTGTACTCTAAATTAGACATGTTTCTCCTAGTGACATCCTTGACTCAAGTACTATGTAGTGAATGTGGAGAAAAGCTTACTACTGTCACAAAGTATTCTTAAGGTACATCGTATCACACGTTGCCTGGCGACTCAAACGGAATCCTTTCCGTTGCTCTATACCCGGGACCATCGTCAAAGTCGTTTGTGGTGACGTCAAAACGAGGGCTGTTGTACAAAACATAGTGTGACTGGATCACCTCTAACCAATCAGAGTATCAAAGCCAATGACGAAATTTCAAACAGCTGTCTTATTCACGTGTGTCACGGCTCTGGCCCAACCCCATCGGTTTCTGGGACCAATCAGATTGGTTAGAACGTGTTTGCGTTCTAGAAATCGTTGGGGAGGTACTCAGATCCAGACTAATTGCGGAGAAGAAACTAACGTCCGAGGACGTGGCATAGTGTTTGGCCGGAGCAAGGAGTCTGGGTCGCCAGGCTTGTTATATCAATGTAGGTCTACAATGTAGATATACAACGGAATGCTCTTTTTATTTTTACATTGATTTGTGTCTTAGTGTGCGTGTCACTGCAATTACAAGGGAATCCATGAAGGAGAAGAGACTCTGCATCAACAACAACAAAGTAAATGGAATGAATGATTCACGCAGAAGGTAAAAGGGAAAACCAAGGGCAGATGTCAGGAACTTTAAACACATGCATTTGAAGGAGGGCTAGGGAACAAATGTAACCATGAGCCAGCTCACTGACCATTTTGTCCCTTACCCCTGCTTTAAGGCATGGCATGCCTAAATTAGGAAGCGTTCATTAGCTTAACTAACCACTTGAGAAATGTAATCCCATGGGACTGAACACCAAGAACTGAACTGGTTCACTTCCTCACAACTTCATCTCTATGGAAACAACATCCATTTTTTTTGCAATGGTAAACAACTGTCTACACTACGGAGTACTATGAGACTTTAATGTTTCCATAAGGGTTTTGTAATTACCCAACGTGACCTCTAGGTGGCGTAAAAGTTCTAATCGACTGTAATGATGTCTGTTTGACTCAGGTCAGTCGTCAATTATTAAATGCTAAAACAAAATTTAAAAAGATTAAAGATCCTTGGATAAAGGAAGATTGTATCACTTTATAAACTATGAATTTCCAAGAAATTATATGAAGTTCTTGTCAAGAAAGACAATTAATTAATTAAAATTTAAAGACAATTAATAAACATGAACATCAACCAGAAGTAATTCTACGAGTCAATTGAAATATTTAATTCACTTTAAAAATCATAAGTGTGAAATTCCAAATGTTGTCTGAACATATTGTGTTAATGACTAATTAGTTGATTTATTATCATGGGCCTTTCTCAAAATCATGTAGCACAGTGATACTATATTAAAGGTACACTCACCAAGATGACATCAGTCACACCAAGGTGACTTCCTACTTACAGACAACAACATAATCACAATTCAAATCGGACTAGACTGCCGTTAATGGGCCTTCACAATTTGCGCTCTCCCATTTCCGCATTGGCAAGATGTTCGTTTGTAAGTAGTAAGACCTGTCGTGTATGATGATGTCAGTCTCTTTAAGGGCTCGATTAACTCCGTATCGCAGAACTTCAGCGTTGTAACGTGTTCACGGTGAACGGTGCATATGCCGGACTCAATAGGAAATCACCTCCTTTAGATTTAAATAGCTCCATAGCGCAGAACTTCCACGATACGGATTGAATCAAGCCTGAGTCAGTCGTCTACATTCAATTGATTACATTTCTAAGGTCATCTCTTCACACTTTTAATTTCTTGGGGGAATGTGAGGGGGATATGAATGGAGGAAAGAGTGCAGGTAAGTTTCAGAGAGGGGTGTTAGTATGTAGCAATCCACACTTTAGCAAAAAATCACACTTTTGAGTGTTAAGGGTTGGGGGATGCACGAGGCCTACTGTACCACTGTAGGGGTTAAGAGGGGGGAGGAGGTGTGTTAGGGCACCTTTTTTCGACCAGGTATGGGTATGGAGTAGGATTTGATTCTGGTGAGCATTCCACCTGCCGCCTCCAATAGCTAGAAACCACAGTTTCAGAGAGGGTAATGTTATTAAGGGAAATGGTTATTTGAAGTCTGTTTAGTTGAGGGGGAAAATGTTAGCTCACATATTCTGAACAAAAGGTGCAACGCTGAAACACTTTTTTCCCTCATCGGAAAGCTCTGCAATCAATGCATTCTTTTTTTTTCTTCTCCATTTTCCATGTATTCCTGTAACATTTGACCATTTAACGGCTGGGTTGGAATTCAATCAAATCTGCAAAGTTTGCACTGTGTGGGGGAAAAGCATTATTACTGTTTCACATTCAAGCTCATTTTTAAGTATCATTTATACAGTGTTTACTGGGTGAAACCAAACTAAACTCATTAAGATTCTTTTTTTACATGAACATTTTCTCATGTAAGGAAAAAGACATGGATGATTATTTACCCAGATAAAACTTCCTTCTGGGGATTATGGGCTGTTTAAAGATAAACCGAACCAGGGATTACAGTTTCTCATGGCCCGTAGACTACATTCAGAGTGAGGAAAACATCTAACATCAAGTTGTAAAACACTGAACTTCCCCTTTTAATGAAGTATTTCACAAAGATGAGGGAAGGTAAGCATTTGGGGAATTCCTTCTCAGTATTTCATCATGAAGTACAGTACAGTGCGAACATGATCATGCGTAAACATGATTGATAGGATGTGTGCTTGTTTGATAAAGTAAAGGGCAATAAAGTTTGTAAAAAAAAATCAACACATTCTGTATTATTGAAGACTAGACCAAACACCAGATTGATTGATGCATGAAAAAAGCTCATAGGCTTGCCTTCAGAAACTATTCTCACCCCTTGACTTTTTCCACATTGTGTTGTGTTACAGCCTGAATTTTCAATTGATTGAACTGAGTGGCCTAGTTGCAGTTTTGGCTTAAATTGGCTTGAAAATCTATGGCAAGACTTGCATATGGCTGTCTAGCAATGATCAACCAACTCTTCAAACAGGGCTTGAGGAATAATGGGCAAATAATGGGCAAATATTGCACAATGCAGGTGTGCAAAGCTCTTAGAGACTTACCCAGAAAGACACACAGCTGTAATTGCTGCCAAAGGTGATGCTAACATGTCTTGACTCAAAAGGGTGTATCATTTTCCATGAATAAAAAATAACTAAGTATAGAATTTTTCTTCCACTTTGACATTAGATTATTTTTTGTAGATTGTTGTCAAAAAACTTAATACAAAATATGGAAAAAGTCAAGGGGTGTGAATACTTTCTGAAGGCACTGCAATAAGGAAGTACTGTAAGTGATGTATAATAGACTTTGTTATTATATAGTGAAGTAGAGGGTATTTATTGTATAGTGAAGTAGAGGGTATTTATTGTATAGTGAAGTAGAGGGTATTTATTGTATAGTGAAGTAGAGGGTATTTATTGTATAGTGAAATAGAGGGTATTTATTATATAGTGAAGTAGAGGGTATTTATTGTATAGTGAAGTAGAGGGTATTTATTATATAGTGAAGTAGAGGGTATTTATTGTATAGTGAAGTAGAGGGTATTTATTATATAGTGAAGTAGAGGGTATTTATTGTATAGTGAAGTAGAGGGTATTTATTATATAGTGAAGTAGAGGTTATTTATTGTATAGTGAAGTAGAGGGTATTTATTGTATAGTGAAGTAGAGGGTATTTATTGTATAGTGAAGTAGAGGGTATTTATTGTATAGTGAAGTAGAGGGTATTTATTATATAGTGAAGTAGAGGGTATTTATTGTATAGTGAAGTAGAGGGTATTTATTATATAGTGAAGTAGAGGGTATTTATTATATAGTGAAGTAGAGGGTATTTATTGTATAGTGAAGTAGAGGGTATTTATTATATAGTGAAGTAGAGGGTATTTATTGTATAGTGAAGTAGAGGGTATTTATTGTATAGTGAAGTAGAGGGTATTTATTGTATAGTGAAGTAGAGGGTATTTATTGTATAGTGAAGTAGA